>NC_136509.1:23913784-23921284 GCF_053919585.1 Euprymna scolopes | reverse complement strand
GTAATAGTTTACAAGAAGGAAAAGTCCTGCCAGATTGTAGTTTTTGCTGTTTCAGCAGACCACAGAGTGAAGATCAAGGAGACTGAGAAGCGGAGCAAATACACGGAACTGGCCAGAGAGCTCAAAGGGATCTGGAAAATGAAGAAAGTAAAGATAACATCACTAATAGTTGGAGCGCTAGGAAGGATGCCGAAAATCTTTGAAAAAATGAGGAGAGAGATTGGAATCAGAGGGATGACTGAGAAGATAAAACGAATTTTAATAATGAAAACTGCAGAAATATTAAGGAAAACCCTTGAATGTGGAGACTAACACCACACATTAACTACACAGAAACTGGACACAGAACAGCTACAGATGCAAAACACAAAGGAACATCACATGGAATCATGAAAACGGAAACTGTATAATTGTAAGATACCATCTTTCTCTTTTTTTGTGAGTCTTACAATGAATGGTCATCACACCAAATAATGAGGGTCAAGGAGGATAGAAAGACCGGGGAGAGAAAGCACTAGGTGGTTGAAGCCTTGAGGAGGCGTATTACCACCCAAATTCCAGTGACAACTAATGGTCATTGCCAGCAAGAAGTCAGCTGTTGCTATTACGTGAATTCATTCTCGATAGAGGTGGAGAGTACTAGAAATCTGGGGAGACTTGTTGTCACCCAGACTCCAGGAAACATGAATCAATCTCTGATGATGACCTATGTAAGAACTAGTGAGTGAGATAATACAGTCACAACTTTCTGGTGAAGGCTAATCTGTGAAAATTATGCAAACGAATGCGAGTGACCTTCGAAGATAAAACTAAAACGAAAGAACTGTTAGTCGATAAAGCTTGAATCTGAGCATTATAATGAACAAAAAAAACATCAGACCCCTCTGACACTAATAATTGTTAGCTAGTCGTGAGAACCGCCGACAAAAAGAAAAGTATAAAAAGAGAGTTTAACACACAGATGCGGAAGAAGCTAACCCTAACCCTAACCCGGACCTCCATGCGCGTTGTAGGCAGAAATATTTTCCTATACTACATGTAGATCAATGCACACACACACACACACACACACACACACACACACACACACACACACACACACACACACACACACACACACACATATATATCAGTGATGGGAGGATTCTAATATTTTTTTTCCGATTCTGTTATAATTACTAATTCCATACTTAATTGCCGATTCCGGTACAATTACATATTCCGATTCCGATTTTCTATGAATCTCTAATTATTTAACTATAACTCTCTAATTATTTAACTATAAATCTCTAATTATTTAACTATAAATCTCTAATTATCTTCTATATATATAAAAGCGAAAATGTATGTATGTATGTATGCTTGTATGTCTGCTAAAAACTTTCGACAGACACAATAAAAATTCACAAACTTGGTCTCATATTAAAGCGCCACCCCCCGGACGACAAATATCGAATTTTTGGTCCATTAGGACCATCAGAAGTGCATCAACTGATCGATTTTCTGCAGGGGGGCCCCAAAAGTGACCTTTTAATGTTAAACATTACATATTTTTAAATCGATTTATAACTGCCCCCAAAAATGCGGGCGCCAACTCTTCTATATAAAGTGTACACGGGGCCGTTTATTTTGGGTCAACTTGCATTTAAAACCCGCTGAGTCATGTTACGTGATCTTGACGTCAGCAAGCTTTAATGGCAGTCTGAATTTAACAAACACTGTTGCTATCGGTAAAAACAATTTAACCCTTACAAGCTAAACTATGAACTTCTACGCTATGACAACGTTACCAAAGTTATTAGCACGTTCAAAATAGTTAGATACGATAGTTTAACGAAAAATAACAAGCCAAAAATGTGAAGTAAAAAAAAAATACGCTTACAAAAAATATTAACAATCCAAATTTTTACAAAAGAAAAACAGCCAGACGCCATTTTCTTTTTTAGTAATACTCTTTAGAGTAAGGAAGACGAAGTGTGTGTGTCTGTGTGTGTGTGTGTGAGAGAGAGAGAGAGAGAGAGAGAGAGAGAGAGAGAGAGAGAGAGAGAGAGATGTCTAGACAGAAAACGAGAAAAACGTTAACTTTTTCACCCCAAAATCGACAATTTTCGACATGGGGTGGGGTGGGGGTCAACAACGCATGCGTCAGATGACGTCATGACGTCGTGACCTGATTTACTTTAAATAGTTGATAAACCGAGCAAACTTTATATACGTCGCTTTAGCTCAGGTAGTCAAGGCCTTGGTTCAATTTCTAAACGTTTTGGGATCGAATCGTGGTGTGAGATGTTTTTTTTTCGATTTTTTAAATTTAAATATTGAACCCTAAACTATTTAAGCCATTTTTCACCTAACGTTCGTTCGTTTTTACTGTTTAAATCGTTCATTTGCCTTACGTTATTTTTTTTTGTGTTTTACCCCCCCCCCCGCTTAATTAAAACGTTGTTTTCTTTTCTTACTTCGCTTATAACAATGCTTACATCGTCATCGTCATCGTCATCGCCGTAACGCTCGACGACTTTCAAACATCTTTCACTTATCGCTGGCCGATTTTATTTTCAAACTTCGCCTCAGGGCTTCGGCTCCGATCCTACCCCCGGTTTCTTTTTTATTTAACACCACACACACATACAAACACCCGGGCAACGCCGTGTACCCCTCGCTAGTTTAACTATAAATCTCTAATTATTTAACTATAAATCTCTAATTATTTAACTATAAATCTCTAATTATTAAACTATAAATCTCTAATTATTTAACTATACATCTCTAATTATTTAACTATAAATCTCTAATTATTTAACTATAAATATCGAATTATTTAATTATAAATCTCTAATTATTAAATATACATCTCTAATCATTTAACTATAAATCTCTAATTATTTAACTACAAATCTCTAATCATTTAACTATAAATCTCTAATTATTTAACTATAAATCTCTAATTATTTAACTACAAATCTCTAATCATTTAACTATAAATCTCTAATTATTTAACTATAAATCTCTAATTATTTAACTATAAATCTCTAATTATTTAACTATAAATCTCTAATTATTTAACTATACATCTCTAATTATTTAACTATAAATCTCTAATTATTTAACTATACATCTCTAATCATTTAACTATAAATCTCTAATTATTTAACTATAAATCTCTAATTATTTAACTAAAAATCTCTAATTATTTAACTATAAATCTCTAATTATTGAACTATAAATCTCTAATTATTTAACTATACATCTCTAATTATTTAACTATAAATATCTAATTATTTAACTATAAATCTCTAATTATTTAACAATAAATCTCTAATTATTTAACTATAAATCTCTAATTATTTAACTATACATCTCTAATTATTTAACTACAAATCTGTAATCATTTAACTATAAATCTCTAATTATTTAACTATAAATCTCTAATTATTTAACTATAAATCTCTAATTATGTAACTATAAATCTCTAATTATGTAACTATAAATATCTAATCATTTAACTATAAATCTCTAATTATTAAACTATAAATCTCTAATCATTTAACTATAAATCTCTAATTATTTAACTATAAATCTCTAATTATTTAACTACAAATCTCTAATTATTTAACTATAAATCTCTAATTATTTAACTATAAATCTCTAATTATTTAACTATACATCTCTAATTATTTAACTACAAATCTCTAATCATTTAACTATAAATCTCTAATTATTTAACTATAAATCTCTAATTATTTAACTATAAATCTCTAATTATTTAACTATAAATCTTTAATTATTTAACTACAAATCTCTAATTATTTAACTATAAATCTCTAATTATTTAACTATAAATCTCTTATTATTTAACTATAATTCTCTAATTGGTTAACTACAAATCTCTAATTATTTAACTATAAATCTCTAATTATTTAACTATTAATCTCTAATTATTTAACTATAAATCTCTAATTATATCACTATAAATCTCAAATTATTTAACTATAAATCTCTAATTATTTAACTACAAATCTCTAATTATTTAACTATAAATCTCTAATTATTTAACTATAAATATCTAATCATTTAACTATAAATCTCTAATTATTAAACTATAAATCTCTAATTCTGTAACTATAAATATCTAATCATTTAACTATAAATCTCTAATTATTTAACTACAAATCTCTAATTATTTAACTATAAATCTCTAATTATATCACTATAAATCTCTAATTATTTAACTATAAATCTCTAATTATTTAACTACAAATCTCTAATTATTTAACTATAAATCTCTAATTATTTAACTATAAATCTCTAATTATTTAACTATACATCTCTAATTATTTAACTATAAATATCTAATTATTTAACTATAAATCTCTTATTATTTAACTATAAATCTCTAATTATTTAACTACAAATCTCTAATTATTTAACTATAAATCTCTAATTATTTAACTATAAATCTCTAATTATTTAACTATACATCTCTAATTATTTAACTATAAATATCTAATTATTTAACTATAAATATCTAATTATTTAACTATAAATATCTAATTATTTAACTACAAATATCTAATTATTTAACTATAAATCTCTAATTATTTAACTAAAAATCTCTAATTATGTAACTATAAATCTCTAATTATTTAACTATAAATCTCTAATAATTAAACTACAAATCTCTAATTATTTAACTATAAATCTCTAATTATTTAACTACAATTATTTTAACTATAAATCTCTAATTATTTAACTATACATCTCTAATTATTTAACTATAAATCTCTAATTATTTAACTATAAATATCGAATTATTTAACTATAAATCTCTTATTATTTAACTATAAATCTCTAATTATTTAACTACAAATCTCTAATTATTTAACTATAAATCTCTAATTATTTAACTATAAATCTCTAATTATTTAACTATACATCTCTAATTATTTAACTATAAATATCTAATTATTTAACTATAAATCTCTAATTATTTAACTATAAATATCTAATTATTTAACTACAAATCTCTAAGTATTTAACTATAATTATCTAATTATTTAACTATAAATCTCTAATTATTTAACTATAAATCTCTAATTATTTAACTATAAATCTCTAATTATGTAACTATTAATCTCTAATTATTTAACTATAAATCTCTAATTATTAAACTACAAATCTCTAATTATTTAACTATAAATCTCTAATTATTTAACTACAATTATTTTAACTATAAATCTATAATTATTTAACTACAATTATTTAACTATAAATCTCTAATCATTTAACTATACATCTCTAATTATTTAACAACAAATCTCTAATTATTTAACTATAAATCTCTAATTATTTAACTATTAATCTCTAATTATTTTACTATAAATCTCTAATTATTTAACTATACATCTCTAATTATTTAACTACAAATCTGTAATCATTTAACTATAAATCTCTAATTATTTAACTATAAATATCTAATTATTTCACTATAAATCTCTAATTATGTAACTATACATCTCTAATTATTTAACTACAAATCTCTAATCATTTAACTATACATCTCTAATTATTTAACAACAAATCTCTAATTATTTAACTATAAATCTCTAATTATTTAACTATTAATCTCTAATTATTTAACTATAAATCTCTAATTATTTAACTATAAATCTCTAATTATTTAACTATAAATCTCTAATTATTTAACTATAAATCTCTAATTATTTAACTATAAATCTCTAATTATTAAACTATAAATCTCTAATTCTGTAACTATAAATATCTAATCATTTAACTATGAATCTCTAATTATTTAACTATAAATCTCTAATTATTTAACTATAAATCTCTAATTATTTAGCTATAAATCTCTAATTATTTAACTACAAATCTCTAATTATTTAACTATAAATCTCTTATTATTAAACTATAAATCTCTAATTCTGTAACTATAAATATCTAATCATTTAACTATAAATCTCTAATTATTTAACTACAAATCTCTAATTATTTAACTATAAATCTCTAATTATTTAACTATAAATCTCTTATTATTTAACTATAAATCTCTAATTATTTAACTACAAATCTCTAATTATTTAACTATAAATCTCTAATTATTTAACTATAAATCTCTAATTATTTAACTATACATCTCTAATTATTTAACTATAAATATCTAATTATTTAACTATAAATCTCTTATTATTTAACTATAAATCTCTAATTATTTAACTACAAATCTCTAATTATTTAACTATAAATCTCTAATTATTTAACTATAAATCTCTAATTATTTAACTATACATCTCTAATTATTTAACTATAAATATCTAATTATTTAACTATAAATCTCTAATTATTTAACTATAAATATCTAATTATTTAACTACAAATCTCTAAGTATTTAACTATAATTATCTAATTATTTAACTATAAATCTCTAATTATTTAACTATAAATCTCTAATTATTTAACTATAAATCTCTAATTATTTAACTATAAATCTCTAATTATTTAACTATAAATCTCTAATTATTAAACTACAAATCTCTAATTATTTAACTATAAATCTCTAATTATTTAACTTTAATTATTTTAACTATAAATCTCTAATTATTTAACTAGAATTATTTAACTTTAAATCTCTAATCATTTAACTATACATCTCTAATTATTTAACGACAAATCTCTAATTATTTAACTATAAATCTCTAATTATTGAACTATAAATATCTAATTATTTAACTATAAATCTCTAATTATTTAACTATACATCTCTAATTATTTAACTACAAATCTCTAATCATTTAACTATAAATCTCTAATTATTTAACTATAAATATCTAATCATTTAACTATAAATCTCTAATTATTTAACTACAAATCTCTAATTATTTAACTATAAATCTCTAATTATTTAACTATTAATCTCTAATTATGTAACTATAAATCTCTAATTATTTAACTATAAATCTCTAATTATTTAACTATCAATCTCTAATTATTTCACTATAAATCTCTCATCATTTAACTATACATCTCTAATTATTTAACTATAAATCTCTAATCATTTCACTATACATCTCTAATTATTTAACTACAAATCTCTAATCATTTAACTATAAATCTCTAATTATTTAACTAAATATCTCTAATTATTTAACTATAAATCTCCAATCATTTTACTATAAATCTCTAATTATGTAACTATACATCTCTAATTATTTAACTACAAATCTCTAATTATTTAACTATAAATCTCTAATTATGTAACTATAAATATCTAGTCATTTAACTATAAATATCTAATTATGTAACTATAAATATCTAATCATTTAACTATAAATATCTAATTATTTAACTACAAATCTCTAATTATTTAACTATAAATATCTAATCATTTAACTATAAATCTCTAATTATTTAACTATACATCTCTAATTATTTAACTACAAATCTCTAATCATTTAACTATAAATCTCTAATTATTTAACTATA
>NC_136509.1:23903784-23908784 GCF_053919585.1 Euprymna scolopes | reverse complement strand
TTTTTACATGGAAGTTACCACTTATCAAGACCGGAGGCCACTCGAGGATAAGTGTTATTTATTGCGTGTACAGTAATCAATGGGACAATATTGTAGTAATCGTAAGTAATGGAGATTTGATAAACTGTCTTACTTAAGGGGGCGGTTTATCAGGAACTTGTTTATGTTGGACTTGAAGACATCCAAGTTGTGGTCATGTGGGAAACAGGCAGACGAAAGAGAGTTCCACGGGCGTGCACTTCTAAGAAAGAAGCTTTGTTCATGGAATGTACATTTTGATTTAGGCACAGATAAGGAGTGGGGAAAATTACTGACAGTTGTTTCAGCTAGACGGGTGTTTTTCGTGAAAGATTGGCGAGGGGGGACCAGAGATTGGAACTCAGACGAGCACTTCCCATGGAAATAACGATAAAAGAGAGACAGGCTCGCAACGTCCCTTCTGTGGGAGAGAGGTTGCAGGGAAGAGAAAAGGGCACCCCACTAGGCTACGAACTCTATTTTGTACTATGTCAAGGCAGGATAGACTGTTTTTAGCAGCTCCTGCCCAGATATGGCAGCAGTACTCCATCCTTGGACGTACTTGGCTTTTATATAGATAGAGAATTGTATCAGTAGTGAGATATCTACTGGAACGGTAGAAGGATCCCACCATTTTCCCAGCGACCTTGGCAACAGATTTGGTGTACGTGTTCCATTTCAGATCAGGAGTAAAGGTCAAGCCTAGAAGCTTGTCAAAACATGGAGCCTCCCCAAAACGAGAGCCATCCATTTCAATTGATGCCAGATGGGGATCAGAGCGTTGATGATGTAAAGATAGAATCTTGGTTTTAGATGCATTAAAAGTAACAGCCACCTCTTCCCCCACTGTACCACGCGCTCAAGATCAGAAGAGAGAGAACCAGAAAAAAACTTTGTCATTTACGGCTTTTGATGTGTTGCCATAGATGGTCGTGTCATCAGCATAGATGTCACCGAATGATTTAAGTATGTGTTTTGGGAGATCATTGATATAGATCAGGAAGAGAGTTGGGCCCAGGATGGGACCTTGAGGGACACCAGCATTAATACTGTGGGCTTCTGATTTCTGCCCATCAACCACTACTCTTATGAACCTATCAGAGAGAAATGATTTAATGATAGAGAAAACATTTCCAGTTATAACGTAGCTGGAAATCTTGTGAAGTAGGCCTTTATGCCATACCTTATCGAAGCCTTTGATATGTCAAGAGCAATTGCCCTAGAAAGGAAGCCTTTGTCGAGAGATTCACTAATCCTATGAGATATAACCGTTAGCACATCTGCTGTAGATCTAGCAGAACGGAAACCATATTGCATATCACTAAGAAGGTTATTTCTGCTGAGGTGGTTGACTACTTCTTTATTTAATATGGATTCCAGCAACTTACTCATGACACACAGTAGACTTTTTGGTCTGTACTGAGAGGGAGATGGCGTGTCACCTGAATTCTTAAATACAGGGTTTCCAGGGTATTGGGAAGCAATTCTACCTAAGACAACGCTTAAACAGTTTTGTAAGTATGGGGCAAGTTCTGGGGTAAGCTTTTCCAACACTATAACTGGAATGTCGTCAGGGCCAATTGTTTTACTGGAATCAAGGTTCTTGATTAGCTTGGCGACATCACGCACAGATATTTATATGCTGCAAAGCGTGTTATCTGTTATAGGAGGAAATACGGGAAGTTGATGGCCTTGGTCGCATAGAGTAGAATTAGCTGCTAAGTTCTTGGCAAATAGTTTGGCTTTGTCTGATGCTGACGAGATGACCCCACGTCCATTGATGGCGGTTGGGATAGAATGCTCGCTTCTGTTCAGGATCCTGTTTGCTATTTGCCAAAACTGGTGGGCATCAAGCCGCTGCTCAGCTACTTTGGATTATAACGGACTGAGCATATAGCTCTCTTGCATTTTTTTTATTACTCTTTTACAGTGGTTGCTGGCAGTCCTGAAAGCAACTTTAGTCTCAGTACATCTATTACGTTGATAGCTATGGGAAAAGTGATTTCTGTGCGCGATGGCAAGCAACTAAGTCCCACCCCTTTTACAGTAGAGACCCCTAGGTGTAAGAAAGCCTTTTACTCATCTCCCTTCATAATACCCCTGTAAATTATGTACCCGATAGTAGCCCCCTACTTCAAAGTAGCACTGTGCCTTGTTTGGGGGGTGAAAATTAATCATATATATATATATATATATATATATATATATATATATATATATATATATATATAACTACTTCATTTATTCACATAAATTTAATATACGAAAGTATAGATTTATGCGTAAACTTTAAGTATTTACTTCAAAAGTGCTCAATACGTAGGTAGAGATAGTAATTTATAAAATATATATGGCGATTAAGCTACACTGAATATTCTGCGTTTCATCCAACTATAGGATTCGTCAGGCTTATGCGCGAATTCTGTCGTTGCTTCTTGTTTTTATATATGTTGAGGATTTCTAGTTGGCCAATCAGCTTTCTAGTCTCCACCGCGCCCCTTCCTATCAGCCAATGGGCATGCATTTTATCAAACAAAGGATCTGTTTTAGAACTAGGTTAGTGGTTTTAGGTGGCCGTTCTCCTTTTTTTTATACATATAAATATACCTATGTGTACACAGTAATGCACATATATATACATATATACATATATATATATATATACATATATATATATATACATATATGTGTGTGATCGTTTATGTATATTCCTGTTTATTTAATTTATTTATTTGTTTGTTTTCTATTGTTATTGTTAGTTTTAAGGCTATTTTGTATCGCTATCCTAGAGTAAGTTTTATTTTGTGAACACAGTTGTTTGCTATTTCCCGCCTACAGTTTAATAGATTTTGAGGTTCTTTAAAGTACAGGATAGAAAATTTTTCATGGAGGCATAATTTACATGGGTCGTCTAAATGTCTGCATGTGGTAACTTGTCTCATTATTTTCCATTCGACTACCGGCGAATGTCCGCTTTCTTTGAGTTCCCAGTATTTATTCGCTAGTGTTGTTTTTATACGGTGTTTTTTATTTTTGAATGTGCTTTTGTGGTCATAGTATCGGGTTTTGAAATCTAAGGAAGTCATGCCTATGTAATATTAAGTAAGCAAATTCAAAAATAAAAAACACCGTATAAAAACAACACTAGCGAATAAATACTGGGAACTCAAAGAAAGCGGACATTCGCCGGTAGTCGAATGGAAAATAATGAGACAAGTTACCACATGCAGACATTTAGACGACCCATGTAAATTATTCCTCCATGAAAAATTTTCTATCCTGTACTTTAAAGAACCTCAAAATCTATTAAACTGTAGGCGGGAAATAGCAAACAACTGTGTTCACAAAATAAAACTTACTCTAGGATAGCGATACAAAATAGCCTTAAAACTAACAATAACAATAGAAAACAAACAAATAAATAAATTAAATAAACATGAATATACATAAACGATCACACACATATATGTATATATATATATATATATATATATATATATATGTATATATATGTGCATTACTGTGTACACATAGGTATATTTATATGTATATAAAAAAAAAGGAGAACGGCCACCTAAAACCACTAACCTAGTTCTAAAACAGATCCTTTGTTTGATAAAATGCATGCCCATTGGCTGATAGGAAGGGGCGCGGTGGAGACTAGAAAGCTGATTGGCCAAATAGAAATCATCAACATATATAAAAACAAGAAGCAACGACAGAATTCCCGCATAAGCCTGACGAATCCTATAGTTGGATGAAACGCAGAATATTCAGTGTAGCTTAATCGCCATATATATTTTATAAATTACTATATATATATATATATATATATATATATATATATATATATATATATATATATTTAAAAATGTAAAATCAACTTATTTTATTATTTCGACGATATACGTCTTCGTCAGGCATGGAATCAGTTTATGTTTATTTCTTTTTCCTTTCGCTTCCTTAAATTCTTATTCAAAATTCCAAAGCGCTTAATAATAATCTCTTATTCATTTTACGCAAGCCAAGCGCGATCCTTCTGAATGGGACATTTGAAAAAAAATAATCACTGTTTTGTGACCACACGGACTTTGATATTCTATTGACGTCATGTCACGAAGCAGAAAAAAAAAGAAAAACACAAACTCATTCCTTGCCTGATAAAGACGTATATCGTCGAACATGAATTGGTTTTAAAATCTATCTATATATCTATAAAAATGAGAATGCACGTATGTGCGGACGCTTCTCAACCTATATACTCAACGAACTTTTGATCTATAGACTTGAAATTTGGTATATAGTGTATTCAGACATGTGGAAAAAGGTTTTAATCGGGATTCATCCCGAGAAAGGGGTGGTAAGAGGTGAAAATTGAAAAAATGGTACATGGGAGACCTGTTATCTGTTTTCAACTGTTTCACTACTGCGCATGTACGGTGGTGAAACATGACAGCTTTCTTATGCTAAATATGAGTTGGTTCGAAAACAATCTGTAAAAGTTATGCCAAGCTGGTTTGATTGTTATCATACTTGACACACTGTATTTAGGTTTTGGTTTCGATCTCAGCTCAAGTAATTTTTTTACTTACAAGAAGTGAACTGTTTAGAAAAAAAAAAGAAAAAAAAAAGAAATAACACTCGCATGTACATATTTAAGTTTTTTCCGTTTTTTACTTCATTTTTTTAAAGGAATTTAACGTTACGTTTAATACCTACCACATTTTTTTGTTTATAATAAAGAATAATTCTGCATTAATTAAAATACGATTTTTATGTGTATTTTAAGTGTGTGTGTGTGTGTGTGTGTGTGTGAGGACAATTCTCAACCTATGTATACAACGAATTGTTGATCTACAGACTTGAAATTTGGTATATAGGATATTCAGATATTTGGAAAACGTTTTAATCGTTTTTTTTTTCATGCGGAAAATGGGCTGCTGAGGGGCAAATTAAAAATTGTTACTTTGGGCTCATCGGAT
>NC_136509.1:23798784-23901284 GCF_053919585.1 Euprymna scolopes | reverse complement strand
TTCAAGAATATACGACGATATAGCATTTCCAGTAGTCTACTCTGATGAGGTTTGAAAAAAGTATTTTCATTAGTCTTTCATGTTATAGCTTGAAAAAAAAAACATTACTCTAGTTAATCACTTTGTATTTAAATGGGATATACTTTAATCTACTAAGCTTAATGTTCAAAAAACGTGTTTATTGATTAGTCATGCTTCCATTTTGAATATAATTTTCGCTTGGCTGACATGGTGTGATTTACATCATCATCTGTGTTCATCTGGGACATTTAGTTTGGAAATAGAATTTCCGTTGGTCTAAACTTCCTATATCGTTTATAGTATGTTCGTACGTTAATTTAAGCTGAAATTCTTTGTATTTTTATCCGCCACGCTTCTGTTTAGAAACACATATTCCATGCTTACGTTTGGAATAGTGTGTACATTTGTCTTTCATGCTCGAGTTCTAAATAGAAATTAATTTTTTTTTGTATGCTCACAGTTGAAAAAACAGTTGAATTAATTCAAAATGTTAATGATACATGTGCATTGATTTCACATGTTTAACCTTGAAATAGCATTTACACTAGTTTGTCACGCTAAATATTTAGCTTATCGATTAGTCTGTCAGATTGACTTTCACTCCAACCTGAAATGGAAACTTTACATAGACGCTTATGATTTTGAATGGTATAGATAAGGATAGATAATTCATAGTATTGGATTATTTCGACTCAATTGTAATATGAGTACCGTGGCGTAACGAATAAAATACTATGTAAAATTCAGTTATAATGTACACTTTCCTGAAGGTTGAAGGTTCAATCCTCATTGTGGACAATACTAAGAATTGCGAATTACTTAAGACTTCTACCCGGTCATGGCTGCTGGGACGAGAACATGATGGCCCTGTCGATTAAATAAACGGTTCCGCTCGAAATTCCATGCAAATTACCGAGTTCGATAGAAAATGTCCAGAGTTCGACTAGATACAACTGAAGAAGGTCGGAGCTTACATCAAACGAAACGTAGTGAAAATAACGCTCAAGATTAGAACAGTAGTCCGAAGAATCCAAATAATACGAATTGTACAAACTGAAGTCGCTTGAAAAATAGTCAAATACTTCAACTGCTCCAGGTAGTACCTGAGTCCTAGCGAATGAGTCAGCCACGTCTTAAGAGGGAGTAGTCCTGTCACATTTGGAGAGGTGCCGCTCAGAACACTCGTTTTTTTGCATCGACAGGTAAAAAATCCGCTTCATAATCTAATTGAGAATGAGATCTTTCTTCTACAGAAAAAATCTCACAAAGAAAAAAAAATCCTTCATTGTTTTTCACACTCAATCACTATCTCTCTATTAGTTGTTCAGTCGAACTCCAACCTCTGGTTCCTCCTCGTAAAGTACGTATTTACCGCCGTCATTCGTCATTACCACAACCACAAAGAACTTTCTTTTCTCCCCTTGTATGCCTGAAATTAGACGAAACATTTTTGAACACATTTAGTATCAGCAGACGTAAAAATAACATTTCAATCTCTCATTAAAAAAAAAAAAACTTTTACGAAAATATCTGAAGAGAGCGAAACAAAGCTTGAAACGCGTTATAAAAATATTTTAAAATAAAAATATGATAAAAGGCTGAAAACCCCACAATTTTTGATGGCTACACTCTTTTAAATATATATATATATATATATATATATATATATATATATATATATATATATATATATATATATTAAAAACTTAATTTCAAATGACCGCTTAAAGAGTCTTCCGCGATGTGATGAAACACTTCATTGTGCCCGTTCACACGCGAACGTATCATGTCAGAAAACACTACCGAAAGTTGGCGAAAAGGTGCGAAACAGGTTAAGGGATTCATACCATAACGGTAAATTTGCGACGGGCTTGATTATCAGATTTGTTGTCAGCGACCTCGAATACCCCTAAAAAAAGATAGGGTGGTCGGTTTTTTTTTTTTCAATTTTCACCCCAAACAAGGCACAGTGCCACTTTGAAGCAAGGGGATACTATCAGGGACTTAATTTGCAGGGGCATTATGAAGGGAGATGAGTAGAAATATGTTTGTTCACATTACACTTGAACTTCTGCATATCAGTACAGTTGGGAAAGCAGAATCCCGGAAGGGAGTTCCAAAGACCTGCAGTTCTGGGGAAGAAACTATTGGAGTAAAAGGTTTTCTTGAACTTAGGGATCTCTACTGTAAAGGGATGAGACTTACTAGCTTGTCGGGTTTGTCGATGGTAGTTAGGTCGAGGAGGTACAAGTGTTTGCAGTTCGTCAGAGCATTCACCATTAAAGTATTTTTAGAACAGGCAGAGGGATGCAACATCTCGTCGATGGAACAGAGGCTGAAGCCTAGATGACAGTTCAGAGCCTATCAGGTTGGCGACTCTCTTTTGAACCCTGTCTAGGAGCGAGAGACAAGCAGCAGATGCACCAGCCCAGATGTGACAACAGTACTCCATACATGGGCGAATGGTGGCCTTATAGAGGTACAGGATACTTTCAGGCTTAAGTAATTTTCTAGCATGGTAGAGGGAGCCAACCTTCCTTGCAGCAGTCTTGGCAATGCTCTCAATGTATATATTCCAGTTCATGTTCCCTGTAAACGTTAGGCCGAGGAGTTTAAAAGAAGTACTTTCAGGTAATGTGTTCTTGGCCATTGCTATTGGTGGTAGAGAAGGTTTCTTGTAGTTATTGAAGGAAACAAGCTTAGTCTTAGCAGCATTGAATGTGATCATCCATTTTTGTCCCCATTCCACTACAGATTGAATGTCATGCTCTAGTGTTTCTGCCATTTCCTTGGATATGTGTTCATTTGTTTTTCCCCATATCTGTTATGGACAGTGGTGTCATCGGCAAATATACCCATCTCCAATACAATTTTATCAGGGAGGTCATTTATGAATATCAGGAATAATAGAGGTCCAATGATAGACCCCTGAGGTACTCCCGCATTTATGTCATATTGTTTAGATGTACGACCGTCGAGGACAACTTTGATTTTTCTATTACTTAAGAAGGATTTAATAACATTATGAATTCTTCCAGTGATTCCATATGATCTAATTTTCCTTAGAAGACCATCGTGCCATACCCTGTCAAAAGCCTTAGATATATCAAGGGCCACCGCTCTACCCTCCCCTGTTTTATCCAATTAACGCTATATACGTTCAGAAACTACAGTTAAGATATCTGCTGTTGAACGGCCTTGCATGAATCTATATTGTTTGTCAGTCCCGAGTTTAGCAGCTGTTAGGAGCTGGACTAGGGCTTGATTAACTAAGGACTCAAATATTTTGGTGAAAAGCGGGAGGAGGCTAATGGGGCGATGATTTAGTGGGTCAGTATTTTCACCAGAATTCTTGAAGACTGGTACCACAGAAGCGGTTTTCCAGCAGTCGGGAAAGCAAGATTTGTTAAGGCATTTATTGTAAAGTTTGGAGAGAACTGGAGCAACCACGGCAGAGCATTTCTTTAATAGCACAGTCGGGATGAGATCTGGTCCACATGCTTTGAGGTGTCTGGGTTTTTTATAATAGCATGTACCTGAGAAGGGGTGATTTTCAAATCGTCTAGTGTGGCGTCTGTTCGCAAAGGAAAATCAGGGAGTGAGTGGTGTACCGGGTCCAGTATGGAGTTTGAGGCAAACCGACTGGCAAGCAGATTAGCCTTGTCAGTTGCCGTGCAAGCAACCTCATGATCGTTTGATAGCGGGGGAATAGTTGACTGTCCATTACTTACTACGCTGTTGTATATTTTCCAAAAGTCCCGCGTTCCTAATTTCTGTGCTTCGATGTGTTTTCTGGTGATTTCAGAGTAATCTGTTTTAGTTGTCTCTATCACTCTCTTACAATTATTTCTAGCTTCTATATACTTCTGTTTATTTGAGATGGACATATGTCGGTTGAATCTGCGGAACGCATGCTGCCTTTGACAAACGGAAGCTGCTCAAGCAGAAGTACAGCATTGGGGAGAGTTGGGCTTGCTATAGAATTTCCGTGCGGGAATATATGCTTCAATTGTAGTTTTGAACCATTCAGTGGTCTCATTTGCACACTGTTCCGCTGGAAGAGTAAAGATATTTTGCCATGTGGCATCTCTGATGAGCTCCCTGATGGCTTCCTAATCAGCCTTTTTGTAATACCTCGTTGTTTTGAGAAGTGGGTCTTCAGTTTTTGGGCGAGAATTTAGGCTGATTTCTACCATTATCACAGCGTGGTCAGCATTCCCGAGTGGGCTGTGGGCATTTGTTGTACAATCATCGGGAACCGTTGTCAGAAAGAGATCTAGAAGTGAGGCATGTTGATCTTGCTGGTTTGGGAAACATGTCGGAAATGTAACCATCTGGGATAGGGAATGGGATATAGAGAAGCTATGTGTTGTACTACCAGCTACGTCTGTGTGGTTAGAGAATCCTAGCCAATTACTGTGGTGGAGATTGAAGTCACCAAATACATGTACTTGTGCGCTAGTATCGAGGGAGAGTACTATACCTATGCTGTCTGAGACTTTGTTTATTAGGGTACAGTCTTGAGTTGAGGGAGAGCGGTAGAAAAATACAAGTAGCTAATATTGTGTTGCATATTTAGTCTGAAGCACATAAAGGCCTGGTCCTCTGATTCTAGTTTTATTTCTTTAGTCAGGGGGCGGGTGTTACGAATATAGACTCCAAGCCCATACATATGTCTGTCCGAGTCCTTACGGTAGAGTGGGAGATAACCAGGCATGTTAAAGTGGTTAGAGGGCGTGGAGGAGTGAAGGTTAGTTTCACTTAATGCTACGATATCCGGGGTGATTACAAGGAGAAATGACTCAATATAAAAATTAAGTTAGTTCTAAGCCCGCGGATATTCGTAAATGCAAGCCTCAAGGGAGGAGGCAAGTTGGTTTTCTTTGAGTTTGGTCCTGGTTTAAACGTAACTTTTGCTTGCGCTGTCATTTCATTTTATTTAATTTAAAAGTTTCAGTTAGGGTGAGTGAGTGAGGGGGTGCTGGACAAGTGGTTTTGCAAAATACCAGACATGCAATACAAGTAGACCATCAGCTGTCCTCACCCACAGGATTGTGGCCTCAGGAAAGCCCACCAGGAATGAGTGCAGGATCTCTTTTTATGCGCGACATGGTACTACAAACATCCCGATATTATACAACTGTTGATGGAGCAGCTGCTCTAAGCGCTACCTGCTATCAGTCGGAAACAGCAGCCAGGAACTATCAATCCGGTACCCTCAATCCATTTGGCAAAGCCAGCCCAGTCCAACTGCACCGTCATATATGGCACTGAAGCACCCCACTGTGTCCAGTTTAGGGGGATGGGATGTGGCAGGAGCGGGAAAAAGCGTCGTTCATTGCCCTAGTCAAGAAACAAGGTCAACCACTGAGTGATTCAGACGAGTCCCTGTGATAGTACCTCTACGCCTGGCCAATAGGCAAAGAAGGAGTAAGAAAGCCGGGCGATAGACAGAGCCTATCTCCTCCTTAAGCAGTTTAGGTTTGCCAACCGGTAATTTGTTTGAGTCACCAGCTGTAGGAAGGTTGTCGTCCAGGACTGAAGAGGCCTCCCTCCCCTAGGTTTAGCTTCAGAGTTTTCCTTCTCCTAGACGGATGACCTGGGAAGATCTACGGGTCCATCAGCTCCGAGAGGGTTCGCCCCACGCCTGGGTCCTAATCAAGATATTTCTGCGACCCCGCATGGGTAGATAATATTTATTGGTTATTTAGGTTAATATCTACTGAAAAAAATCGGGTATTTAGGTTAACATCTACAAAAAAATTTCACTCCTAAAACGTGGTTAAAAAAGGACATTACTATGCTTTCCATTTTCATTTTTACTGGGAAAGGGGATAGGTAAAACTTCATGCAGTGGAAGCAACTAAATTTGCAACCGCATTGGATTGAGAGAGACGAGTTAATGTATGGTTAGATATAGTTTTGTAAGTTTAGGAATGTATGGTTAGATATGGTTTAGTAAGTTTAGGAAATGTATGGTTAGATATGGTTTAGTAAGTTTAGAAAATGTATGGTTAGATATGGTTTAGTAAGTTTAGGAATGTATGGTTAGATATGGTTTAGTAAGTTTAAGATTAGGATAAAGTGTTAAAGTATGATTTACTTGCTAATAGAAATGATGATTTGGTGCCCAAACTGAATATTTAATATGACTGAAAGATAAGATATATGCTCAGTATAGATAAAAGATAACATTTGATATGGAGTGCAGTTATAGCTGATAGATATAGGTTATTGCGTATTCTGTAAGTATAGTTAAATATAGATGGATGGATAAGTAGAATGTTTCATTGTATACGAATGCATGGAATTTTAGAAAATTTGAGTTAGTTGCCTTCAGACTTCAACGGAGGAGGATGACTTCGCCTTTCTCTTAATATCTGGAAGTTTGCATTTCAATGAGTACCGGTTTAGTTTGTGTAATAATTATTGCAATACTATCTCTTAACAAAGAGATATTAAAGGTTGCTGTTCATTATAGATTACTTTAAATCTATGGATAGGACTATGGTTAGTAAGTATTTACTTAGAAGCTTAGTTATGAGTAAGGAGTTATAATCAGGAGCATGCCTAAGGAATAACTAGGTTTTAATGGGTATCGATTTACGAGTCTGTTAGGATCAAGGGCGGAGAGCAAGAACCCCTCTAAGTTACGTGAAACGCATTAGATTTAGTGGCAACTTAGGAAATAGAGCAGTTTGATTTGTTAGTGATCAGGAGAGAGAGAATTCAGGTAAAAAAGAAAAAGGTTTGGCATGCAAAACAGACAAAGCAGTCATCTTTGAGGTAAAGTATCTATAGGATGTACTTAGTATACAAGCATTGATATTTTGCAGTTTTGAGAGGAATTATAAGTACAATAGTTTCATGGTTTATTGTACAAGTTCGTAGTCTAGGTCAGGGACGAAGCACTTCTAATATTGTAACTGGGTTTATCTAATTTTTAAAAGTAGTTGAATAGAGTATTATTATTAGCATAGGGATAGAATGAAAATTTTAGGTAATATTCAAAGTGATATAAGGAATTTCATGAGGATTAGATATATGATCACTGGATGTTCAACTGCTCAGGAGAAATTTTTGTATTTATTTAGAAGGATGTCTTGGTGATATAAGATTTGAGAAATTAAGAGTCCGAGGATACAGAAAGTTGTGAGTTGATGAGGATTCAGTATAGGCGATTAGATATAGGAAGAAAAGGTGGGTTAGTTTAGTACGCACGTATTGTACATATTAAGTATACTGCTTCAGTTGTAACCTCTATCGTAAACGAAAATCCGTTTGTAATTCGGCTGGCAAATTTGTCAAGAAAGGAAGCGTGCAAGGTTATTGGAATAAAACAGAGCTTATCTAATTTTTAATGATATCAGTTTACAGACAATTGTACAGACTGATAAATTGTTGTGTAAGACATAGGAGCTCCTCATCTTGGCATTTCAAGAGCATAAAGGTTCTGTTGTAACATTCGAGACGCAAAGAAGATTCACCCAACCTAAACATACATAAGGAACAATATACCTCTAATTAATACTACCTCAAATAACAGCACTTAACTTGATACTCTACCGGATGCCATGTTTTTAGAAACTTCAACTACCTCATGATTGGATTTTCCAACAGGATAATGGCCTTAAGGATACCTTTAGATCTACAAGGAAATGTTTTGCTGAAAAAATGTTGATGTTTTGCAATGGGCAAGTCAGTTTACAGATTTTAATCCTATTGAGAATTTATGGCGATGCGAAAAGAGTACTAACAAGTATCAATATTTTGACGACAGTATTCCAAGAAGAATTAGACAAAATAACTCTGAATATGTGCAAATGTACGTATGCAAGACGTACAGGAATAGATTAGTTATTGTTGCAATCGATTACGGATATTCCACAAAGTATTAAATCAAGATAATATGTTTTGTCTTTTTTTAAATTTACACGAACACTTTTTTTTACCAGTTAAAATATGAAAAATGTATTTCTATATAAAAAGACTATTTAGATTCATAGGAGGCAGAACAATGTGGTGATTTAACGGATATTCACAAACTGAGGCAACTTAAGATGTAATGGTAGAACAAACAAGCTACGCAGTTTCACCTTTATTAATCAAATACATGCGTGTATATATGTAGGATTGTACACACACATACACACGCACACACACACACACACACACACACACACACACACACACACACACACACACATGTAACAAATAAATTCACTTCTAACTTCTGAGGAATCTGTCCAGCTTACATTGGACCCATCATGCACGTTTGAACAAACGCCTAAAAATGGGAAGTACTTCCCGAAATATTGCAATACAGAGACGCCAACTAACATTCTGACACAAAATATATACACACACACACACATATATATATATATATATATATATATATATATTTATATATATATATATATATATATATATATATATATATATATATAGAATCTTTTACATGTAGAATGTTCTTGCCTGCGTTAGAAGGTTAGTTGGATTCTCCTTATTGCAATATTTCGATAAGTACTTCCCGTTTTTAGACATGTGTTCAAACGTGCATGATGGGTACAATGTAAGCTGGACAGATTCCGCAGAAGTTGGAAGTGAATTTATTTGTTACATGTGCATTACTTATTATAGGGCTTTGGTACCTAATATTCCCTGTATACAATCTTATAATATCTAACCTTGATTATCTATCATTGTAATTATGACTAGACTTCATTTGCTTATATTATTTATCATTTTGTTAATTTACTGCGGTTCTATAAGCGGAGTGAATTCCGCAGAAATTGGGATTTAATTTATTTGCTTCAGATGTATAACTTTGAAATAGTAATATAGGGCTTTCTTACTCAGTATATAGATGTGTAGGAAAAATGGAGCAGTTAAACAATCACCGGCGACTGACAAACATTTGCATGGCCGATGTAGTAGCAGTGTCAGAAATTTCGTGAAAATAGTGAATAATTCCACCCCATCTTTTCAAGCTTATAACTCCTCGAAAAATGTAATTCAAGCCCTAATTTTTTTTTTCAATTAAAGGAGCAAGGACCAAGGTTTTATTAAAAAAACAAAAAACAAAAAAACAATGTGTTTTTTTTTTTTAAAAAAAGGTTTTAAACTTCGGACTTTACAGGTAAATTTCTAAAGAAGCGATTTTTTTTTTTGTTTTAAATTTGAATATATTATTTATTGACCTTTTCTCTTCAATTTGTGATATATAAAACTCTCCGACATAAATTAATTATTTACTTTTTAAGAGAAAGTTGAAAATGGGTGACACTTGGGGGGGGGCGTGAATTAAAAAAAAAACGTTTGTCTAAAATATTATATTCGGTTTATTGGAAAGAACATAAAATGTCACATTGCCCCTGAAAATATCGTAAAAATAGAATCAATAGAAAAATTTTGATAGATTTTTAAAGTTTAAAAATTGAAAAATATTGAGTTCGGAAAATTCATTACTGTTTAAAAAAAATATTTCTATTACTTTTAAAACAACTGTAATAGTTTATTTTGGAAGTATAATCCATAAAGAAAATAAATAACCCACTTTTAACAGAGAAATTACGAGATTTTTATATTGTATTCGCAGTTTCGTGTTAGGGGTGTCAAAAATTCCTACAAAAATTCTGATACTGCTACCGATGCAGTTGATATGTTCATACACAACCGCCACCCAATCGCAGGCAAAATTGCATTGAAAATGGTGGTAGCTATGTAGAAAAATATATTCTGGAACACAAAAGGTTTCTCTTTTTAATGGCACCAGTCCAGTCTTCGTAGCCCTTCAACTTTTTAAAATATAGAATGCATGACTATCGGAACGACTCTCGTATATATATATATATATATATATATATATATATATATATATATATATATATATAGATATATATAGAGGTACAGGATACTTTCGGGTGTTAGTGGTTTTCTAGCACGGTAGAGAGAGCCTACCTTTCTTGCAGCGGCCCTGGCAATGCCTTCAATGTAATTGTTCCAACTCAAGTTTCCTGTGACTTCATTTACTTACATAAAATTAATATACGAAAGTATAGATTTATGCGTAAACTTATGCTTAATACGTAGGTAATTAGTAATAAGTTAGTAATATATATATATATATATATATATATATATATATATATATATATATATATATATATATATAAATATATATATTATATATATATAAGTAAATTCTTGGTACAGCAAAATGGAAGAAGGAGAAATTTCAGAGGAAACATAATTTAATTTAAATACCAAAGAAAACAAAAACAAACAAAAACACAAAAAAACGGGGAGGTGAAATTATTAAAATTTCCTTAAGGCCTTATCGTCTGACCCTCTAAGAGGAAACGTCAGAATGATAAATTAAAAACGAAGAAACGAATGAGGAAAGAAGGGAATTTGGTTTCAGTTGGAAGACCAGTGAGGAATATATATATATATATATATATATTACTAACTTATTACTAATTACCTACGTATTAAGCACTTTTGAAGTAAATACTTAAAGTTTACGCATAAATCTATACTTTCGTATATTAATTTTATGTAAGTAAATGAAGTCACAGGAAACATGAGTTGGAACAATTACATTGAAGGCATTGCCAGGGCCGCTGCAAGAAAGGTAGGCTCTCTCTACCGTGCTAGAAAACTACTAACACCCGAAAGTATCCTGTACCTCTATAAGGCCACCATTCGCCCATGTATGGAGTATTGCTGCCACATCTGGGCTGGTGCATCTGCTACTAGTCTCTCGCTCCTTGACAAGGTTCAAAAGAGAGTCGCAAACCTGATAGGCCCTGAACTGGCATCTAAACTTCAGCCTCTGTCCCATCGACGAAATGTTGCATCCCTCTGCCTTTTCTACAAGTATTTTAGTGGTGAATGCTCTGACGAACTGCAATCACTTGTGCCCCCACGACGCGAGCACCCTCGACAAACCCGACAGGCTACTAAATCCCACCCCCACACTGTAGAGATCCCTAGATGTAAAAGATCTTTTTACTCCAATAGTTTCTTCCCCAGAACCGCAAGACTCTGGAATTCCATTCCAGGTCCCTGCTTCCCCAACAGTACTGACGTGCAGAAGTTCAAGTGTAACGTGAACCGACACCTTGCTGCCCAAATCCCTACATAGTACCCCAGTAGTTGTTGCCCCTGATAGTAGCCCCCTACACCAAAGTGGCAATTTGCCTTGTTTGGGGTGAAAATGTAATAATAAAAAAAAAAAATAGTTATATATATATATATATATATATATATATATATATATATATATATATATATATATATATATATATACACTTTTAGTGATATCTAACTAATTATTTATCCCTGTATTTATGACTAATCTTAATTTTTAATTTCTGTCATTATGAGAATTAATCAAATTTATTTTTTTCTTTTCTGATAGCATGTATCTTTATAAATAAAATATAACTAAATTCTTCTTTTGTTTTACATACATAAAAAACAAGTTTACATATGTACGAATATTTGTTACCTCCCACTGTATAAAGCAATTTGACAACAACACAATTTCAATTCAACCACCTCTATTGTTCACTCTTCAGAGTTAGATGAAACATCGCTAGAAATAATTGGATTTCCTTCAGTATAAACGCGTTCTTTAGCAACACGTCTTGTCCTTATTGCGGCTTCAATCTTATTTCCCTAACGGCTTTTTATCAGCCTTTACGAGTGGATGCAAGATCACAAAGCAACGTTATTGGCTGTCATTTCCTTTGTCAGAGTCCCCAAATCTTTAGAAACTTTGAAACGCTTTTATGTTACGGGTGGCCCAAAAAAGATGAAACCATTTGTTATATAAAGAAGCAGTTATTATTAAGAGGGACATGTTACAGTTCTTTTCATATATATTGCAATTATTTATTACAAACTTGCAAAACGACTTTTTGGCAGTCACCTTCTTAGTACCAGTTCCCAAACATTCACACAATGCAGCCCGAATGTTTTAAGAAACTATAATTTAATATAATGAGTTGTATAAAAGTTGCATTTGTGGTTGATTTGGTTAAAACATATCCTTTTTTTTTCTGACAACGGATTTCGTCGCGGGCTATACATCCTTACAATATTGATCCTCTTCTACTGTTTCATTTCACATGAAAAAGAAAGCTCCAGTTCATTTTCATATAGATAATAATAAAATAAACGCATCTTTCTTTTTTGTAAGACATAAAGTGGAAGGTAGGAATATGATGTTACAGTTACCTTCTATTTCTAAGCGAACAGCTCGAAAGACACTTGAGCAATGACAGCTCGGATTTGTTTCTTAAATTATACAATGTGACAGGGTTGTGTAAAGTATAGGGTGGAACGATAAAAGTGTCGTCCTAAAGAAAACAATACTACAGCTTTAAAACGTTTACTGAAAGACCAATTCAGATAACTTGATTATGTAGTACGGTTGACATCTATTCAATGAAGCCGCCTTCAACCTCGATCACCGCCTCGATACGAGTCCATAACTTGAAGCATACCTTTGCCACAAGTGCCGCCAGGAGCTCGGTGAATACTCGGATAGCGGCGATCAGGCTGGCTATAGTGTTATGGGAGGTCATGTTGGTAATTTTCCCGACGTATGACAAAACGAAGGAATTTTTACCGACTTAAAACTAACTCAAATTTATTTCATTAGTCCAGTTCCCCGATATATCAAGTTTTAAGTCTTTAGACAAACATTGACAGAGGAGTTTAGCAGAAACCGTTCCACATATAGACAGACAAGGTCACGCAAACACACACACACACACACACACACACACACACACACACACACACACACACACACATATATATATATATATATATATATATATATATATATATATATATATATATATACATATGGAAAAAAGAGAAAGAAAACCTGTGGCCTTTTAGAAAATTCGGAACGCTTTCGTCCCTATTTTCGGGAGACTTCGTCAGGACAATATCAGGAGAATATATATATATATATATATATATATATATATATATATATATATATATATATGTTCGTGTGTATGTGTATATGACTACTTCAAGTTCGTTTCGCCACACAAATGTTAACTAGTAAAAAACTGCCTCAATAAACTATCTCAAATGTTTCAGGGAAGGTAGAAAGCAAATAGAATGTTAGGCAATCTTACGCCTAAAATGAATAACAAATCTTCACTCTATATCCATAATTTCTTTTCTTCTATTTATACATACTGGTATATACGGCATAATCACGTTGACACATCGGTTCTCGTTACATCAGCAAAGTCAAGCAAGCTTGAACCTGGTCAGTATCAGATGGGTGACCATTTGGGAATACCAGGCGCTGTATGTAGGAAGGCATCGACACTTCCCTGCAAGAACTGCAAAAATCTAACGTCGTTATATCCCATGACAAAAAATATGTCTGCAACTGCAGACTGGTTCTGAATTTTATACACCCTTCGTTGGAGGAAGCCATTTCAATCCGATTAGAGTGACTGCCGCTTCTGAACGGTACGGTGTTAGTTTTTTTCTTTTTTTTCTTTTTTAAACCTTCCGGTTTGAAATGTTTCATGTATTTTTTCTTTGTTCAATTTCATTGGTTTAGAAGTTATTCCATAAAAATACTAGCAGGGAACCCGACGTTGCCCGAGATTGATTGATGATCAACGAATGTTTCACACTCCCATATTTTTGTCATCGACATCGATGAAATCGCCCATTTTTTAAATTTAAATTGACTGAGTATACATTGCACTGTAGAGAACCTACTTTTGAATTTCTAAATTATTTTCATATATAACGGCTTGAATTAAAGTTTAAAATGAAAAAGTCAAGTATCACGGTGCACATGTGCTTTAAAATAACAACAACAGTACAGATAGAGAGGAACATTAGTGCAAACACTGGCGAAGCATAATATTTGTTCACATTTAAAAAAAATTTTTACGGCGAGTCTACGCTCATATGAAATATCGTTTCGTGTCCCATTTCCTGCTTATTGGGATGAGTAAATGGATTTTGGGCGCGAAAATATCTCATTAGTTTAGGTCAAAGGTCGACACTTGTCCACTTTGACATGACAGTCTCGAAATTGAATAGAATAATACGGAAAAATTTTACTACGAATATGAAACAATACTGTTATTCGATCAGAATAATAATAATAATAATAATAATAATAATAATAATAATAATAATAATAATAATAATAATAATAAAAAACAGCAAGAAACTAACCAAAATAGTAGGAAGTAGGAAACACAATGTTATCGCTGAAGGGTCAAGGTCAGTTTGTCAAACAACCCGAGTTTTCTGCGCTCTTTCGTGTTTTCGTTGCTGTAAACAAGTTCTCATTTTTATATGATTTGTTTACAGTTAGCATACGCAGGCGTGGATTGCGCTTATATACCCGATCGGGGCCATGGACGCCGACCCATCCCTCCGCTGTTTCCAGGGCTGACGATATTCGCCTGTTTACTTTTTCATACACGTAACTGGAACGTTCATGCGCGTAGAAAGACACGGTGACAATTAACTGCGTATAATATTTATGACATCAAGGACCCGTGACGTAAATAAAGCGTCCCGTTCAAAATTCCGTCCAGATTCCCGAGCCGTACGGAAACATTCCTGAGTTCGAGAAGATACACTTGAAGAAGGTCGGAGCTTACATCGATCGAAACGTTGTGAAAATGACACTTAAGATGAGAACAGTAGTCAGAAGA
This sequence comes from Euprymna scolopes, assembly GCF_053919585.1. Taxonomy (NCBI): domain Eukaryota; kingdom Metazoa; phylum Mollusca; class Cephalopoda; order Sepiida; family Sepiolidae; genus Euprymna; species Euprymna scolopes. Next base: position 23,886,534 of record NC_136509.1, on the reverse strand, counting down.
ATCCAAATAATACGAATAAGCAAATTTAATTAAACTTGACCATGTAATACTTTTTGTTCTTTTTTAAACTTTTGTTCATTTCCAAAAAACATCATATTACCACTAAAGAGTAAGGAGCTACTGTGATAGGCGCCAGATTTACGAGAATGTAACCTGGGTTGGGAATTGGGCAGCAAAATACATTTAAATTTTTGCTTCTACAGTTCTTGTTTAACATAATTAATTCATTTATTTTCGTTTTAGTCAGATGATTGTATCGCTGGTATTGGTATCCCTGATATTATTCTAGAAAGATAGTGGGTACTTGCAGAAGATTAGAACATCTCAAATTAGGAACCTCTACATTGAAGGGGTGGGATTTTGCTTAGTCGCAGCACATTTCAACAAAGAACTTGTAAAACAAGCACAGGGATAAAACATTGCGACGATGCGACAGGGGTTCGAGATTGGATACAGTGCGGGGCTTAAAAGTTTGTCGTTCTATTAAAAACAGCCGACCAACCTCACTGACATAAAGATTTAAAGACAGATTTAAAGAATATTTTACATAACTACTATTCTCATCTTGTGCTATTTTCACAACGTTTCGGCCGATGTAACCTCCGATAATATTCGGGTGTGTCTTGTCGAACATGGTAAAGATTTCTGTCGAACTTCCGGGAAGCTTTCTGTAGAACTCGGGAACCTTCCCGGAATTTCGAACGAAACCCTTTATTCAATTCACAAGTGTGGCATAACCGAGTAGAAGTCGTAAGTAATTCACAACTGTATTCTTAGTATCGTCCACGTCGAGGATTAAAAATAACACTCAAGATGAGAACAGTGGTCTGAACAATCCAAATAATTCAAAATATCAATAATTACCCAAAAAATCCATAAACATAGTTTTACAGAACATATCAAACTTCATAGAGCAGGCCGCCTGTAGAACTCTGTACCAAGGGTCTGCTTTCCAACTGACTATTATATGATCGTATTCAAGTTCAATGTAAACAAATTCTTGTTGAGCCGTCGCCTTAAATAATCAAAGTCATCCTGCTTCCAACTCTCTATCTGATCTACATCAATGACCGTCCAAATCACATCCTTAGCTCATGCGTAGACATTTATGCTGACGACACGACCATCTCTGGCAGCATATAAAAGGCCGTAAACGACCAAGTTCTCTGATTCTCTCTCCTCTGATCTTGAGCATGTTGTACAATGGGGGAAAAAGTGGCTGGTTACTTTTAATGCATTTAAAACCAAGCTTCTATCTTTACATCATCAACGCTCTGATCCCAATCTGGCACCAATTGAAATGAATTGCTCTCGTCTTGGAGAGGTTCCATATTTTGACAATCTTCTGGGCTTGACCTTTACTCCTGATCTAAAATGGAATACGTACATCAAATCCGTTGCCAAGGTCGCTGGAAAAATGGTGGGATCCTTCTATCGATCCAGTAGATATCTACCTGCTAATGCAATCCTCTATCTATATAAGAGCCAGCTATGTCCAAGTATGGAGTATTGTTACCACATCTGAGCAGGAGCTGCTAGAAAGACTTATCCTGCCTTGACAGAGTTCAAAATAGACTTCGTAGCCTAGTTCAAAACCAACTTCACAAACTAGTAGGGGATGCCCTTTTCTCTTACCTGCAACCTCTTTCTCACAGAAGAGATGTTGCGAGCCTGTCGCTGTTTTATCGGTATTTTCATGGCAAGTGCTCGTCTGAGCTCCAATCTATGCCCCCACCTCGCTAAACATTCACGAGAAACACTCGTCTAGCCGAAAACACTATCAATAATTTCCACGACTTTATCTGTGCCTAGACCTAAACATAGATTCCATGAACAAAGTTTATTTCTTGGAATTACACACCTGTGGAGCTCTCTTCCGTTTCCACTATGGTCGTCTTCAAGTCCAATGTAAACAAGTTCTTGATGAGCCATTCACCTTAAGTAATCCAATTTACCAAATTTACACTACTAACGATTACTATATCGTCCCGTTGACTACTGTACACTCTTTAACCCTTATCCTTGAGTGGCCTCTGGGCCTTGATAAGTGGTGACTTCTTTGTAAAAAAAGTATATCTAATTTCCACCACTACCGATCATATGCTGTTGTCTCACTGACCAACTGCCACTTATTAACCTTTATACTCGAGTGGTCTTCAGGCCTGGATAAATGGTAACTCCTTTGTATTAAAATAATCGCAGCGGTGGCAAGAGTGCACTTTTAAAAACCGCAATGTATATCTGACATTTAACACCGGGATTTTGCTATTCAACTTTGACCTTTGAAGATAGATGTCTTCGAGCGCTCGGTACGGATGAACCTCTCTTGAACGTGCGACCGCCACTTTTTCATTTTCGCCTATTTTCTATTAAACCACCCACTCGCCCGCTTCCCAGAGTTGATCTATCAATTGTCATTCACACATGCCCAGCCTTTAGCTAAACAGATCAAACCTTTAACTCGACGAATCAAGTTACGTTACAAAAGAGGATGGTCGTAAGATATTCGTTGACATAAACACAAACAAATTGTATATATACACGCACCAAATACAAAGAAACGAACAAGAAAAAAATTATTACCTATCTATTCGTGTTATATGTATTATCGGCAAAACATTTCATCATAAGCTAACATTGATTTTATAACACACACACACACACACACACACACACACACACACACACACACACACACACACACACACACACACACACACACACACACACACAACTCCCGTGGGTCGATGGGTAGAACTGTCAACGCGATGGTTTTAAGTTCAATCCCCGGCTTGGGAGAGTTACAAGGGATAGAGTTCGGTTATTTGTTCAAAAACCCCTTCCAAGGGTTTGTCTTTGCACGATATTTTAGAAAGGTACGAGTTATCGACCCCTGTTCGGCTTACACATGCCCTCTTTCGGCCGTTCTAGAAACTAAAATACACACATTCGTCTCATGTCACTGTCATGCAGAAGTGCCGATAAATTTATTAAAATTTGCTCCAATTTTGTACCTCGTCTTATTTAAGGGTCGCCTTATACGCCGAAATAGACGGTAGCATTATTTTGGCGTGTATATATATATATATATATATATATATATATATATATATATATATATATATATATATATATATATATATACGCCAAAATAAATATATATATATAGGGGTCGATAACTTGTACCTTTTTAAAAGATCGCGTAAAGACAAACCTTTGGAAGGGTTTTTTGAACAAATAACGGAACTGTATCCCTTGTAACTCTGCAAAAACACTATATTCCAAAAAGGTTTCAATGAAAATCATTCACTGAACCCCCCGCCCCCCAAAAAAAACAATATTATTAAAAAAAATTTATAAATTTTTATAAATAAATGAATAAAAACTTCTATATTAAAAATATATTGCTACATTGACAGACAAAAATTATATTTTAATACGTGGGGCGTGCAATAAGTAATGCCCCTGACCCACTTCCAGTTGTCTAATCTAGCTGAAATTTTGCATGTGCAATGATTTATATCTCTACGGGTTATGTGGCAAATTACAGCTCTGAACTAATTGTGGTTTCTGTTTTACAGGTGTTTGAACTGAGTCAAGCGTGAAATGGAGCCTGTTGGATGTCGAGCAGTGATTCGGTTTTTGTATTTGAAAGGACGCACACCACAGGAGACTTTTGATGAAATGAAAGAAAATTATGGTGATAATGCCCCATTATATGACCTTGTAAAACGCTGGCATCGTGAATTCAAACGTGGCCGGAAGTCTGTGAAAACAGCTCCCAGACCTGCTCGCCCCCCTTCTACCATTGATGAGGAATCTGTCCGACAAGTTGAGGCTGCCATTCTGGAAGATCGGCGCATTACTATTCGCCAAATAGCCCAAGATGTAAAAATTAGTACAGGGTATGTGGAAACTATCATTCATGACTATTTGCATATGCATAAGATGTCTGCCAGATGGATTACCAGGTTGCTCACACCATTCCAGAAGCGAGAACGCGTCGAGTGCTCGAGGATGAATTCTGAGATGTGCCAAGAAGATGAGTCAAAGTTTTTCAAAAGACTGATTACACAGGATGAAACCTGGGTCCATCACTATGATCCAGAGACCAAAGCCCAGTCAATGCAGTGGAAGCACTTGGACTCACCACTTCCAAAGAAGGCAAGGGTGCAGCCCTCCGCTGGCAAGGTCATGCTCACAGTCTTCTGGGACCAGGACGGAGTAGTGATGACAGATTTCCTGGCAAAGGGTATCATAATTACAGGAGCCTATTATGCTTCACTTTTGAGGAAATTAAGGGAAGCTATCAAAATCAAGAGGTGGGGCAAGATCAGCAAAGGTACTTTCCTGCAGGACAATGCTCCGGTCCACAATTCGCATGTCGCCAGATCAGAAGCACGAGCATGTGGTTATGAAATCCTTCCCCATCCTCCCTACTCTCCTGACCTTGCACCCCCTGACTTTAACCTCTTCTCAGCCATGAAGTTGTTTTTGAAAGAAAAGCGTTTCCCAAATGATGCAGCCTTGATTTCTGAAGTCAGGTTGTGGTTGGAGGACAAACCTGTGGTGTTCTATAAAAACGGTCTCCAAAGCTGCATCAAACGATGGGAGAAATGCATAACTCTGGGTGGTTCCTATGTAGAGAAAGACTAATAACTGTGCCAAATTTCGTTGCTCTACTTCTATGGGAAGTGGGCCAGGGGCATTACTTATTGCACGCCCCTCGTATATGTTTATACAGTCTTACTGGAAAAAAGTCTTTCAGTAAAAAAAACTTGTTCTTAAACCTCTATCAACGTTTCATGTTAGTAAAATTCTATTTCGCGTCATTGACAAATTAAAATTATATTTTGATTTATTAAATCACTCATTAAAAAAATCATATCAATACATTAAAATTATATTTTGATACATCTTTTTTATTCAATAAATGTTCCGATTTTCACATATTTTTGTGTTATTTATTTCGTTATATATTTTTGCGTCATTGTAAACTCTTGTTTATATTTGAGGTTCACACAATGGCCGCTAGATGTCATTTATTTTTCGAAGAACAGAGGTAGATTACTCGTCTCTGTTGCTATTATGTCACTGTAATGCAGAAGTGCCAATTTTTCATATATCGGTTGTATAAGACGACTAGTAAATCACGGCTAGATCCGGTATATGCCGGTATATTATGAAATATTGTTTTTTAGAGATTATTTTTAACTTTAAGGGTCATCTTGTACGCCGAAATATACGGTGTATGTAATTTTATATGGCATAACCACGTTGTCACACCGGTTCCTGTTAGATTATTAAAGTTAAGCACTAAGTACTGAAATGAGTGACCATTTGGGAATTCCAGATTCTGTATCTGCTCTCTGTTTATCTCGGCATTGTGTCCAGACGTCCTGAACTCTTTGCCACTGGACTCTGACAGTAGTGACTCAGGAGAGATGTGGTTGTGGATTATGCAACGCTTGCCTCACGATTACACGCAAAGCTACCTTTGTCTTTCGAGACTGAACGGAGGCGATGATGATAATGCTCACCACAGGAATTGGCTTGTTTTCTCAAATTATATACATTGTTTTCTAAAATTATATACATTGTTTTCTAAAATTATATACATACGCAGTTGGTAAGAGCACGTATATTTTCTCCATTGCGCATTCTCTTTCATAAGCTGTAACTTTCCCAACCTGCTTCACAGATAGTGAGGATCACTTTATCGATCTGCATTGATTGTGGCTTGTGTGATGGTTGGCCGTAGTCCACTCCACTTAAGAACGCTGATTACCTTGTGATAATGCTTGATATCACCGTTGCTCCAAACGACGAGGTATTACACAGGGCTGATTGGGAATCCATCAGAGATCACATCAGAGACGCCCCATGGTGTAAAACCTTTTCTCTTTCTGCTGAACAATGCGCAGAGAGATGGATCAAAGCAGACATGGAAGTACATGTTCACACGTGGACATTCTATAGCAAGTTTCACTCTTGAACCTATGCAGTTGTTATTGCGCATAGGCAGTAAGTATTATACCGATTTAATCGCTGTAAGTCTAATACAAGTAGACAAAAATGTATAACTGTTAGGAATCATTATGAGAGTGTAAAAGCAATAGCTAAGTGTAGCTATACTGAAATAATAAGAAAACGCATTGAGTCGCAGAAATTAGGAACCCACGATTTCTAAGAAACCTATAATAATGTGTCCAGTAGTAAAGAATTAACAATTCCCCTGCTATATAACTACTGTAATATTACCTGGATGGTGATGAATAATGGGCTATCTTGACCTACGGGCATACGCGGAACTGTTCAAGAATTGTGTGTCAATGTCTTTGTCAGGCCCACCTACGGTAAAAATGAGATCGTCTAAAGACTAGAAAATGACGTTGCTCTGGTAGTGTGTCGAAATTGTTCGTATTGTGTCGGGTCCTATCAACGGAGTTGCTCGGGATCGTGTCGAGTCGTGTCGTGTCGTGTCGACTGTGCTGAGTCGTGGATATTGTTGGTGTTGATTTGTCTAGACGGCAGCCTTCATGTCAAATTTGTTATCAATTATTTACTATAATAATTATTAAATACCCACAGACCGTAGTGTTTTATCCTTTCAGGAATCATCAGCCGATAGATGCGATTAGCACCAGCCGATAGATTCGAGCCGGCAAAAGAAACCATCTCTGGCTAAATTAGTAAGGAGCTAATCCATTCGGCTAACGTTAACCGCGAGAGATATTGGTAAAATTTGAACATTTATTTTTTTAAATGTTTTTTAACATCTGTCGGAGTGATCTAATCGTTATATGATGATCTGCGCATAAGAGCTAAATTGACCAACTTTTTTTTTTCAACTGAAAGTGCTCAACGATAAGAAACGGGTTATTACAAGGGGCCAACATAATTATTTACTATAATAATTATTCACAGATTTTTGCGTGTAGCTTCACAAGGGAAGAATGGCAGTAATATTCTATACAGTCATGAAAGATTTTGTTTCTCCTTCACCGACCGAGGATAGAAAAGTTGAAGTGTAGCATCAGAACAGCATCAGAACAGCATCAGAACAGATGCTACACTGTAATCTTGTCCCGAAGGCCAAGAAATGTTTGTGTTTAATAGTTTCTTTAATTGTTTGTTCCCTAAATTCATAATTCAATTGTATCATTATTAGATTGTATATTGCTTTAAAATTACGTAATTTTACATAATATTTATATTTTATATTGCATAAAGTTCAGTTTTATTATTAATCGAATTGGGTTCCTTTTATTATCTTTTTTAACATGTTTTTAATCTCTTTTTAAAAATGCTCTCATATGGTATCGACAGTGATAGTTTGGCAAATCTTGCCTACATTCCCTGCAGACATTTTTCAATTAACAGGCCTTCCATATCTCGGTGGCTGTGACAATACACAATCACCATCTGCGACAATTAAGCTGTGCCAAACGACACGACAGCTAGTGAGAAAAAAAATGTATTGTTTTTAAAAAAATTCCTGACGATGGTTTCGTTATAAACCGAAAATTTGAATCTTTACATGGATTAATATTTGTTTATTTAATAAAATAAAAATTTGCACGTGGCCGTTCTCTTAACTCCATGTTTTGAATTTCATTTTCTCCGTGCTTCTAAAAAGTGAATTACTTCGAACTGCTATAGTATATATATATATATATATATATATATATATATATATATATATATATATATATATATATATATAAATTATAAATTATAAATAAATAATTATAAATATATAAATTATAATCATTAATGAATATAACAAAATTAAAAAAAAAAACTCTTTTTAAAAACATTAATTATGTGAAATAAATAAATATAGAAATCTAATTCAGGAATTCAATGAATGGGATATATAAAAAAATTAAATGGTTATCGATTTTTTGTGGAAACTTCTTATGACTTGGTTTTTAAATAAGGATACGAAAATTAGGTGATATATTAATATTTGAATGGGCTTTTTTCACGGAGGATGCCTCCAGGGTAAATGTTTTTTTCACATGCTTCTTTTCCGTTAAGAGAATTTTCTTTAAACAATGTTCTATTGTCAAGAGTGTTTTTATTCAAACGTTTTTTTTTTTTTTCAAACGCTATCATGCTTGGAATTGTTGAACTGGTATGGAAACAATTGTAACTCAAAATGAAATACACTTTCTGTTGCTATCAACACCTTTTTTGAAGTCTTGGTTTTGTTTATACAGTATATATATATATACATATATATATATACATATACATATATATATATATATATATATATATATATATATATATATACAGTCCTGTTTCGTTGTAGCACAACTCATCAGTGCCGCTAGACTAGCACCTCTCCCAAACCGATGATCGAACCTAGAACCATCAGCAGTTCTACAGATCAACCCACGGGAGCGGCGTCCGTAAATTATATCGCCAAATGTATATCTAAACAAACATTTGCCAACCACTTTTAAAGGGCTCTAACCGTTTGTTTATAAATAACAATGAGTGCCGCATTTTTGAAGCATGAAAACGATGTTACTTTTTTTGTATTTAATATTTTTATTGATATTTTTTATATTTCAAGCGGACCTCCGCTCTTGGTCATAAAAAAAGTATCGAAATGGAAAAGAAAGCCGTTGAAAAAAACTGGAACTTTGTAGTATGGACAGCGTTCATTCTTTGTAACCATGTTCGAAAGAGTTCACGTGGATTATTTTAGCCGTTTGTGGAAGAAGATTGTATGTATGTATGTATGTATATATGTATGTATGCATTTATTTATGTATTTATTGATTTTTTAATGTTGCAACGTAATAGCGTTTAATATAAACGGCAAAAGAGAGGCAATTGATTTCAATATGTATAATGAAACCGAAACAAAATTGTTAACGATAAAAAATAATTTTATTAATATTTATCATAATGATAGTACAGTAAAGTATTAATAACGAATGTGATAGTTTTAAATAATAATAATGAAACTCCCCACGAAGGTAGAGTTAGAGGCAATGTCGGCTTTTAATGGGGAGTAAATTCCGTTGCCCTCTCTACAAAAATGTCATACAGACTAGGGACAAAAATAAATATAAAAATAAAAATAATATTAGTTAATAATTAAATGAGAATAAAAATAATATTAGTTAATAATTAAATAAGAATAAACATAATATTAGTTAATAATTAAATGAGAATAAAAATAATATTAGTTAATAATTAAATAAGAATAAAAATAATATTAGTTAATAATTAAATGAGAATAAAAATAATATTAGTTAATAATTAAATGAGAATAAAAATAATATTAGTTAATAATTAAATGAGAATAAAAATAATATTAGTTAATAATTAAATGAGAATAAAAATAATATTAGTTAATAATTAAATGATAATAAAAATAATATTAGTTAATAATTAAATGAGAATAAAAATAGTCTCGGTCCTAAAAAATGGAATCATATTGTCTTTTCTATGACGACAATTTTATCATTCCACCCTGTAATTTTGTTTTTGTTTTTGTTTTAAAGGTCTGTGATGTTTAAGAACGAGTTTGACATACAGCAAGATAGTTTAGTACAGCCGCATAATGGAAGGTCCTGCTCAGAGCATTCTTCGATGACGTGACAATGTAGAATCTCTTTCGAAATCTCGTAGGTAAGAATGAAGCCTTAATCCCTTACAGACAAAAGAGATGCAGCTAGTCTCTTTCTACTCTGTCACTGTTTCCATGACAGGTGTTTGATAGCTCAAATCTCCTTTGAAAGACATTCACAGCAAGAACTCGTATTCATCTTACAAAGAAGAAAGACGTGCTGTGCTTAGCGTAAGGCAGAATTTTAATGAACACAAAACTGCTTTTCAGGGATATCTGTAGAACACATTGCCACGGGTCTACTTCTAGCTTTGTCTTCTTCAACGCCCATGGCAACAGATTACTATCTAGAAACGTCACACAAACATTCAAAGACGCTCATTCCATCTCATTAAGTATTATCCTTGAGTGATATCTGGCCCTGATAAATGGTTATTATTTAGTAAAAAAAAAGACAACCAAGAACCTACTCTTTTTTTTTTTAGTTTTTAATCTCATTCGCTAATGTGGTCACCTTTGACCTCTCGCGAAGGAAAACTGTTAAATAAAATTAACATAGAACAATTGATCATTTTTTTTTTTTTGTTGTTGTTCTCGGCGAATGTCACCGGATTCTTCACGTCGGTCATTTTAAATAAACTGCATGTCGTTACTAGTTTTCTGTTGGAGAGATCTGTGGTGGCGTCAAAGGTCAAAGCGAGGCTCAGATTTATAAACGTAAAGGATGCGAATTGATATTAAGTGTAACGGATGCATTGCTTACACCTCCATTAAATAGAGATTGGGTTACATCTACGACCTAGCAACCTTCGAGGAAATTACACGGTGAAAATAAAATGTGAAATTAAAGAATGCGTTTTTATTAGAGGAATAGCCACTCTGCACGAGCAGGCCAAATGTTTTAAAGTGATACGTTCTTTGCAATGGCTTTTTGCCCATGAAACACATACCGCACGACTGCTCTTCCAACTGATTATAACTTGGCCGTCTTCAAATCTAGTGTCAAATATTTCTTGCAAAAAAAAAAAAAACCACTATTGATAAAAATAACCAGTAACTTACAATTGATAAAAAAATCAGTACATACAATTGCTAAAAAATAACCAGTAAATACCATTGAAAAAAATAATCAGTACATACCATTTATAAAAATAATTAGTACATACCATTGAAAATAATAATCAGTATATTCCATTAATAAAAAAATCAGTAAATACCATTAATAAAAATAATCAGTACATACCATTGATAAAAGTAATCAACACATACCATTGAAAAAATGATCAGTACATTACATTGATAAAATAATCAGTACATACCATTGATAAAAATAATCAGTACATACCATTGATAAAAATAACCAGTAAATACCATTGAAAAAAATAATCAGTACATACCATTTATAAAAATAATTAGTACATACCATTGAAAATAATAATCAGTATATTCCATTTATAAAAATAATCAGTACATACCATTGATACAATAATCAGTAAATACCATTGATAAAAATAATTAACACATACCATTGAAAAAATGATCAGTACATTCCATTGATAAAAATGATCAGTACATCCCATTGATAAATTAATCAGTACATACCATTGATAAAAATAATCAGTACATACCATTGATAAAAATAACCAACACATACCATTGAAAAACATAATCAGTGCATACCATTCATAAAAAATTGTCAGTATATACCATTGATAAAAATAATCAGTACATACCATTGAAAAAAATAATCAGTACATACCATTGATAAAAAATAATCAGAACATACCATTGATAAAATAATCAAAACATACCATTGAAAAAATAATCAATGCATACCACTGATAAAAAATAGTCATTCAAAAAAATAATCTGTACATACCATTGATAAAAAATAATCAGTGCATAATATTGATAAAAAATAGTCAGTACATACCATTGATAAAAATAATCAGTTCATACCATTGAAAAAATAATCAGTACATACCATTGATAAAATAATCAGTATATAAAATTGATAAAAATAATCAGTACATACCATTGAAAAAGTAATCAGTACATACCATTGAAAAAACATAATTAGTGCATACCATGGCTTAAATAATCAGTACATACCATTGATAAAAATAATCAGTACATACCATTGATACAAATAATAAGTACCACCACTAAAAAAATTAATCAGTACATTTCATTTATAAACAATAATCAGTACATACCATTGATAAAAATAATCAGTACATACCATTGATAAAAATAAGCAGTACATACCATTTATAAAAATAATCAGTACATACCATTGATAAAAATAGTCAGTACATACTATTGATAAAAATAAGCAGTACATACCATTGATAAAAATAATCAGTACATACCTATGATAAAAATAATCAGTACATACCATTGATAAACAATAATCAGTACATACCATTGATAAAAATAATCAGTACATACCATTGATAAAATAATAAGTGCATACCATTCATAAAAAATAGTCAGTACATACCATTGATAAAAATTATAAGTACATACCACTGAAAAAAATAATCAGTACATTCTATTCATAAAAAAATTATCAGTACATACCATTGATAAAAATAATCAGTACATTCTATTCATAAAAAAATATCAGTACATACCATTGATAAAAATAATCAGTACATAGCATTAATAACAAATAATTACTACATACCGTTGATAAAAAAGTTTTCAAGTCTAATGTAAATAAGTTCTTTTTAAGTTCAACCTTTACTGATCATATTATCTCACCATGTAACACTTATTAACACTTTATACTGCAGTGGCTTCCGGGCCTTGATAAGTGGTAACCCCCAAGTAAATAAAATATGTTTTACATATCGTATACTGATGAATGTGTTCATAAGCGGACGGAAATAAAGATCGTGGGGTTCTTTTATATCCCTATTTATATCACTGGTTGTAACCCCATTTATCATCACGAAAGGGGAGATAATTTTGGTCTGAAATGTTCCTTGGTGAATGTATGTGTAAAGGTAGGTAAGTTTTCTAATACAAACATTTACAAATGAAACAAAGAAAGAACACGGAAACGATAATGTACGCAAAAAAAAAAAAAAAAAAAAAAAATGAATTCCTTGCAAATACAATCTCCATCCCATCGATGAAATGTTGCACGCCTCTGCTTGCTTTACAAGTATTTTAATTTTAGGTACTCCAACAAATTACAAGCTCTTTTGCCTCTCGACGTAAATGTTCCCGAAAAATCCCACTCACACAAAGTAGAGATCCCCAAATGTCAGAAATCCTTCTACTCTAATAATTTATTTCCTAGGATTTGCTGGATTTTGGAAGTCCCTTCCGGGTTTCTGCTTCTATGACTGTGTTGATATGCAGAAGTTCTAGTGTAATGTAAACTTTCTGCTTAACTCCCTACACAATATCTCTGTATCAAATCATGCCCAAGATAAAAAAAAAAATCCTCAATGTTTGCTTTGAGATTGCTTCCATAAAAATGTGTACAATAAAATCTGAAAAAGATATGTACGCGTATGTGTGTTAAAGTTGAGGGAAATGGCTTACATATCGTGAAGTGTGTGCGCGTAGCACGCATGTGTTGACGAATCTATTTATTAGAAAGAAAACGTGTGAATTTTCTTGTATGTCTTTTTGGTCCTCCGAGAAAATGGGGGTTGAACCCGTGAATTCACCCTTGTCCGTTCGTCCGTTCGTCCGTTCGTCTGTCCGCACTTTTCTCAATAACTACGTCTTGGAATTTTTCGAAATTTTGCACAAACATTAAACATGATATGAATAAAAAAGTAACTGAACGGATTTTCCCAGAAAAATCCGGTTGCTCCCCTAGGGGTGCTTTTCGAGTTAAAATGGCTAAAGTTAACACTTTTGTGTTTACCAAAAAAAAAAAAAACTGATGCCTTGGATTTTTATAAAATTTTCTGAAAAGATGTAACTAACTGATTTCTATATAATTTCGATTGTCTTTACTTCGCGATAACTCTTGGGTGTGCCCCAGGGGCTCTTTTAGGGCTAATAAAAAACATTCCATTTTTGGGACTATTTTACCATATTTGTCCAAAATTTTCTATGTATGTCTATTTAGCAGTTTTACATGGTGCTGAACTCAAATTTAAATATGTTAAGGCCTTGAGGACTTTTGGGGCTAAATGGGGAGGGGGAGCAGATGATGAACTTAGTCATTTTTTTTATGCTTCGTTCACTGTGTACTCACTTGTTTTTTAATCCATTGATTGTAGCGGCCACTACTAACGCGAAAGAAAAGTTAATTCGCGTTTGAACCTCCCCCCCATCCCGGCGGACGTATGTGTAAGTGTACAAACACTGTAGGCAATTATACAGAACAATTATTTGAAAACTAAACGTTTCCCGGTCAGTATACACGTATACAACTTACTCCTACAGTAACGCCATCGATTTCCCCAACAGTTTATATCGATATCGTTAGTCATATATCCATCTTTGGGTAGCTGGTCAATTTCCGGTGAAATGGACAGGAGAAACGCATCGTATTCCCACATTCATTTTATCAGCTGAACGCAGCTTAACCAATGCGAATCTGCAAGATATTCATCTCGAATGATGCACGTTAGAGCTTGACGTTCAATGAAAATTACGATTGGTCAATTAATAACATCCAAATAAAGCACACAGGAAACTATATAATGAGAAATTTCTGACCACGGAAATTAATCAGAGCGCTGTATCATTTACTGTGCTATTATATATCGATAGATTTATTTTTCTATTGACCTATCTAACCCTCTCTCTTCCCCCCCCTCTCTCTCTCATATATATATATATATATATATTATAATTGAATAATAATTATTCTTTTATATCAACCAATACGAATGTTTCATGTTTACGCAATCATCGGTGCAGGAGGTAATAATTCCTCCTGGTCGGAAGACCCAAACTCAGCCGCGAAGCTACCTTTGACATCATCATCATCATCATCATGATCATCATGATCATCATCATCATCATCATCATCATCATCATCATCATCATCACCACCACCACCACCACCACCACCACCACCACCACCACCACCACCACCACCAACATCATCATCATCATCATCATCATCATCATCATCATCATCGGCGTCGTCGGCGTCGTCGTCGTCGTCGTTGTCATCATCATCATCATCATCATCATCATCATCATCATCATCATCATCATCATCATCATCGCCGCCGCAGTCCTTCATAGCTGAAAATGACTAGTGCTTTATCCTACGGTGTTGTAGCATTTCCCGCTCAGTGTTGAAAGTTTCCCCACAAGTAGTGCATGGTTAGTTACCGGGGTTGTTGCCTTTGGTAATGTTTTTGTTCAGTCCTGGCCTTTATTTTTACCTCTATTTCTGTCTTTCGTTTGTGAAGGCTACTGTGTCAGTAACTTTGATCTACTGCTAGCTCTTCCCAACTTTTTCGTGTTCAAATTCATTGCCTTTTGTGTTCATATTCATTGCCTGTAAAACAGCGAAACAGCACTGTATGTGGATGACTATATATATATATATATATATATATATATATATATATATATATGTATTAATGATTTGGAATTCATTCCATTTGCGCTTTTTTCCAAGGAACTCTGCCTTTTGGATTATTTTGGACCATTTGGAATTTACCCATTGGATTGAAATTTTAAATTCGACCGTTTTGGATTTTACCATTTTTGGATTTTTACCCTTCACCGGACTATCCATTCATGTGAAATCTTTTTATTATTTTTCTTTTGCCTTCTGTTCACCTTACCTCACCTTTTTTTAACCAAGTAAGATCTTTGACTTACTTGTAGTTTCATTAAATACTTTTATATGCAAAATCCGATCCTGCATTTTGCTCATTCCTGCCCTCTGATGAGAAGGAGAGTATTTCTTTGAAACTCCGCGGATTAAGGACTATCCACTTATCTTGTGCTTTCTTTTTTAAAATTAAATATGTTTTTAACTCTTTTTCAAGATGTCTTTTAACATGTTTTATTAATCATTTGTTCATATATATATATATATATATATATATATATATATATATATAAGGTTGGTTCAAAAAATAATGTTGCTTTTTTACATATAGTGTAACGTCAAAATAATATGTATACACTGCGTATCAAATTATTAACGAGTTGACATTTATTTTTTAATATTTAAGGAACGAGTGAATAAAAATCCATGAAACTTTGAGAAAGTGCTTACGATATTATTCAGCTACTCCAGTCCGAAAATAAAAGTATTTAAAGCAGTATTAGCGAAACTATGGCAAAATATAGGAATATCTGTTGATTTCAGTGTGTCAAGTTATTAACGAGTTTGAGGAAAAAACAATATACCCATAACTTGTTTATTGAAATAATATTCAAACATTACAAAAACTAGATTCATCCTAAGTCTTAACGGTGTATATATATATAGATAAATGGCGTATTTCTATAAATGGTTTATATATATATATATATATATATATATATATATATATATATATATATATATATATATATTATTAACGAGTTTACTTTTTTAAAATATAAAAATCCATGAAACTTTGAGAAAGTGCTTCCGATATTATTCAGCTATTCCAGTCCAAAAATAAAAGTATTTAAAGCGGTATTGCAAAAGATAGGAATATCTGTTGATTTCAGTGTGTCAAGTTATTAACGAGGTTGAGAAAAAAAAAACACAATATACTCATAGCTTGCTTATTGAATTGCTATTCAAACATTAAACCGCAATAAAAGAGTAATAAAAAATGCAAGAGAGCTATATGCCCAGTCTGTTAAATCCAAAGTAGCTGATCAGCGGCTTGGGTCCCAGCAGTTTTGGCAAATAACAAATAGGATCCTGAACAGAAGTGTGCGTTCTATCCCAACCATAATCAATGGACCAGAGGTCATCTCATCAGCATCAGACAAGGCCAAACTATTTGCCAAGAACTTTGCAGCTAATTCTACCCTATGCGACGAAGGCCATCAACTCCCCATATTTCCTCCTATAACACAGAACACGCTAGGTAACATACAAATATCTGTGCATGAGGTGGCCAAGCTAATCAAGAGCCTCGATTCCAGTAAAGCAACTGGCCCCGACGGCATCCCAATTATAGTGTTAAAAAAGCTTCAACCAGAACTTGCTCCCATACTTACGAAACTGTTTAAGCGTTGCCTTAAGGAAAAGTACTTCCAGACTCCCTGGAAGACCTCATCAGTATGCCCTGTATTTAAGAATTCAGGTGATAGTCATCTCCCTCTCAGTACAGACCAATAAGCCTCCTGTGTGTTATGAGTAAGTTGCTGGAATCCATATTAAATAGAGAAATAGTAAACCACCTCAGCAGAAACAATCTTCTTAGTGACACACAATATGGTTTCCGTTCGTCAAGATCTACCGTAGATGTGCTGACGATTATATCTCACAGGATTAGTGAATCTCTTGACAAAGGCTACCTTTCTAGGGCAATTGCTCTTGACATATCAAAGACCTTCGACAAGGTATGGCATAAGGGCCTACTTCACAAGATTTCCAGCTACGGTATAACTGGAAATGTTTTCTCAATCATTAAATCATTACTCTCCGATAAGCTCATAAGAGTAGTGGTCGATGGACAAAAATCAGAGGCCTGCAGTATTAATGCTGGAGTCCATCAAGGGTCAATCTTTGGCCCAACCCTCTTCCTGATCCACTAGATTGTCCTTATCTATATATGGTTCATGACAAACAACGCCTAGTCACACAAAAAAATGCCAAAATAAGGGTTTTTGGGCTGTTTCGTGCAATTGTCGAAAAAGTTACCTGCCTATGTCAACGGAATTTAGCACTGTCTGTATACAACCGCAGCAACATCTTCTGGCATACAGACAGGACTTGTGGCGCATTGGATAACGCATCTGACTTCGGATCAGAAGATTCCAGGTTCGAATCCAGGCAAGTTCGTAATAATTTTAACCATCATTTTATCTAACGTTTACCCATTATCCTTACCCTTAGTTAGGGTTTTTTTTCAGTGATTTTGTTTTGTGCATATGTGAATTTCCCATACTCTGAGTTCACACAAAAGCTCGAAATAAAGTCAGCGTCGATGGTAAGACGATGTTAAGTGTACTTGATGTTGAGTGTACTCGATTTTGTGTTTGACAGCGTTGTGTGTGCTAACACGGCGCAGCCGCTAGTGTATCGTTTTAGATAGGAACTTAACAAAAGATGTACCAGAATATCTTTCATCTAATTAGAAGAAGGGCAGCATTCTCTTACGTAGCACAGCCTACCAAAGTAGGTAATAATCATTTCCATTATTAACAGGTTAAACGTCGTCATAGGCAAAACATTCAGACGGTATATAGATGTACACATCTTCAAAATTTAATTTAATAATAATAACTTAATTTGCTAATAATCTAATAACAATAACAACTTAATTTGACAATAATTAAGTAATAATAATTTAACTTGGTAATAATTTAATAATAATAACTAAATTTGATAATAATTTAATAATAATAACTTAATTTAGAAATAATGTAATAATAACTAAATTTGATAAAAATTTAAAAATAATAACTTAATTTGATAATAACTTAAGAATAATCAATTATTTTGATAATATTTTAATAACAACTTTATTTGATAATAATTTAATAATAATAACATTATTTAGTAATAAGTTAATAATAATAGGTTAATGTGATATTAATTTAATAATAATACATAAATATGATATTAAATTAGTGATAATAACTTAATTTTACAATAATTTAATAATAACAACTTGAATTTATAATAATTTAATAATAATAACAATTTGGTAATAATTTAATAATAATAACTTAAGTTGATAATGATTTAATAATAACAACAACCTTATTTTATACTTATTTAATAATAAGAAATTGATTTGATAATAAATTATATAATAATGACTTTATTTGGAAATAATTTGATAATAATAACTTAATTTGATAATTTTTTAATAATAATAAATAAATTACGTAATAATTTAATAATAATAACTTCACTTGATAATAATTTAAGTATAATTATTTAATTTGATAATAATTTAATAATAATAACTTAATTTGATAATAATCTAATAATAAGTTACTTTGGTAATGATTTAGAAATAATAAATAAATTTCGTAATAATTTAATAATAATAACTTAATTTGATAATAATTTTATAATAATAACTTAATTTTTGCAATCATTTAATTATAACTTGAATCTATAATAATTAAATAATAATGCGTTAATTTGATAATAATTTTAGAATAATTACTTAATTTGAAAATAATTTAATAATAATAACTTAATTGTTAATAATTTTATAATAATAACTTAATTTGGTAATAATCTAATAATAATAACTTAATTTGATAATAATTTAATAATAATTATTTAATTTGATAATAATTAAATAATAATAATTTAATTTGAGAAGAATTTAATAATAATAATAATAATAATAATAATAACAACTTACTTTGATAATAATTTAATAATACTTGTAAAATTTGATAATAATTTTTTAATAATAACTAATTCTGATAATAATTAAATAATAATAACTTAATTTGATAAAAATCTAATCATAATACTTTAATCTATAATAATTTAATTTGATAATAATTTAATAATAATAATAACTTAATGGTATAATAGTTTAATAATAAGTTAATTTGGTAACAATTTAATGATAATAACTTAATTTGGTAATAATTTAATAATAATAACAACTTAATTTGGTAATAATTTAATAACGTATTAATTTGATAATTATTTAAAAATAATTCATTAATTTGACAATAATTTAATAATAATAACTTAATTTGGGAATAATTTAAAAATAATAACTTAGTTTGATAATAATTTTATAATAATAACTTAAATCTATAATAATTTTAAAATTGTAACTTAATTTGATAATAATTCAATAATAATACCTTAATTTGGTAATAATTTAATAATTATAACTTAATTGTATTATTATTTAATAATAATAATAACTTTATTTGGTAATAATTTTATAATAATAACTTAATTTCAGAATAATTTAATAATAAAAACTTAATTTGATAATAATTTGATAATAATAATAATAATAACTTAATTGTAGTATAATTTAATAATAACAACTTTATTTGGTGATAATTTAATAATAAAAACTCAATTTGATATAAATTTTATAATAATAACTTAATTGTATATTAATTTAATAATAATAACTTTATTTGATAATAATTTAATAATAATTACTTCATTTGATAATAATTTAATCATAATAACTTAATTTGATAATAATTTAATAATAATAATAATAATAATTACTTAATTTGATAATGATTTAATAATAACAACTCAATTTGATAATAATTTGATTATAATAACTTTATTTGGTAATAATTGAATAATAACTTGATTTGATAATAATTTAATAATAATAACTTGATTTGATAATAAATTAATAATAATAACTTCATTTGATAATAATTTAATAATAATAACTTAATTTATGATAATTTAATAATAATAACTTGTTTTTATAATAATTTAATAATAACTTCGTTTGATAATAAATTTAGTTATTATTATTAAATTGATAATAATTTAATAACAATAATAACTTAATTTGATAATAATTATATAATAACAACTCAATTTTATAATAATTTAATAATAATGACTTCATTTGATAATAATTTAATAACAATAACTTAATTGTATAATAATTTAATAATAATAACTTCATTTATAATAATTTAATAATAATAACTTAATTTGATAATAATATAATAATTATAATAACTTAATTTTATAATAATTTAATAATAACAACTTAATTTGATAATTATTTAATAATAATAACTTCATTTGATAATAATTTAATAATAATAACTTGATTTGACAATAATTTAATAATGATAACTTAATTTGATAATAATTTAATAATAATAACTTAATTCCTTATTTTTATTGGTCAATTATCTCATCATTTTTCTTTAGCTGAGGATGGGGCATCCTTCCGTCCTCTTAAATAAGATCGTTTGTATCTCTCTTTCACTTTGTTTACCGGGTATATTTTCCAGGTAGTTTTTGACATTCTTTTTCGTGAGTCCGGTTGCTCCTATGATTACTGGAATGATGGAGATCTTCCTAGGATTCCAATTTCTTTTCATGTTGTACAAAAGACTTTGGTATTTCGTTATCTTTTCCCTCTCAGGTCTGTTTAACTTAACTTTGTTGGAAACGCAAACTTCTACTAAGGTTGCTTCTTTCTCCGTCTTGTCCCATATCAATATGTCAAGTCTAATCGCCCCGTTTTCTAAATACGCAGCTTAGGAATTGCAAGTATGGTGAATGGCGTGTGATTTATTTCCATCTGTTTTTTCTAGTGTATGTTCCCAAGACTTGCTGCTGGACTTAATATTCAAATTTCACAGGATAGTTCAAATAAAATGTTTACATACTCTATTTTGTCGTATTTTGTAGTATTTTGTAGTAGACGCCTTCAGCAGAACCTTAAAACTCGTCGTCAGGTGGCTCACATTCTCTACTTCCGTGTGGCAAAACCTATACACATTGTTATTGCTGAGACCACTCATCTTCCTAAAAACATTCGCCATCAATTCTTGATCTTGGGCATCCATTATAACCCTCTGGTGATCACAGTGAAACGATCCTCTTTTTAGCCAACCAGACTACAGAGCCTTCTTTATCTTTATATTCCTGGGTACATCATGCTGATTATTTTACGATAAACGTCCTGACATATTATTTACTTCTTCTTAGAATCAGCCGTTTGTTCTAAAATGCACTGGGCATCTTCTACAACTTTCAAAAGTCTGGCGGACACACACTTCATATTTTACGCAGTTCTGAACTCGACCTTCCGATTCTATTATCCACCGCGGTATCTATTACGCCTCTCCACCCTTCTCTTCGTAATGCTCGGAGGTCGAAACAAACTGCCTTTACATGCAACTAAATATCGACATACCAATGTAAGGGTATATAATTCCAATTAAGATTCCTCATTACGTTAATATAATTGTGTTTTTCTTGCGTGAAAGGTCGCCATTTGTTTTTGTTTTTTTGCCGTTCGAATTGTTCTTGTATTAAAAAGAAACATTAGTAATTATTTATTTGTCGTGACAGAATTAATGAAGTTGTCAAAGAAGTAAACAAGCTTATCTGATAACAATTACTCTGTCTGACGAAGAAGAAGAAGAAGAAGAAGAAGAAGAAGAAGAAGAAGAAGAAGAAATACATTAATTGACTTCACGAGAAAGTCAATTTATTATGCCTGATTATTTATTTTTTGGAGGGAGGAGGTCTTTTAACGGCATATCAACGGTTTTGAGGCATAATTAATGCCTAAACACAAAAAAGAGTCATGGTAAAAAAAAAACTACAACAAAAAACGACAACAAAAAACAGCAAAAAAAAAAAAACAATAAAAAACATCGTTTTTTTTTTGTGTCGACATTTTCCCATCCTCATCAATAATACAAACGGCATAAATCTAAGACTTGCATCAGCATCATCAAGTAGGTGAGGGTGGCAAAGTGGTTAACGGCATCAACTGACAACCTAAACGTGTCAAGTTCGAATCCACTTCATTCGACAGAACCACGTTCACGTAGGGACGTTACCAATCTTCATGCAAGTACACAAGGTTTTTCTAAGAGATTCTAACTAGAAAGATACCAGGGAAGCGAAATGAATAATGAATGATTCTCAACAACAACAACAACACCACCACCACCACCAACAACAACAACAATAACAAGTGGAAACGAGTGAAGCAATAGGCCTCGCGATGTCCAACTTCCTCAACAGACTTGATCTATTAATGACGTGCTACACTGGGAAACATCGTCCTTCTAGGCCATTACTCATGAAACTTTTTTTCCCTGTGAAATCAGCATTTTCGAGCGTGTAAAGTCAACCTTTTGTAGCAGCATAAACAAAACCTGAAAAGATTTAAAAAATAAAATAAAATGTCAGAATGCACACATGAAAATAAAAGAGAAAAACAAAAAATTAGAATCCGTTTTTTTTTTTTTTTTTTTTTAATTTCTCTTTGACCAAAATACAAACTGGCGCCTTAACAGAATACCCAAGAAAGTGTTGAAATCAACAATCCCCTTGGACCCTGTTAGATGATGTTGGCAATTATTTTTCATTGACTGCATTTTTGACTTACGTATTATAATGCAACTTCTTTCTTTTACTTTAACTAACAGGGATACCCGGAGTTGCCCGGGTCTACAAATAATATATAAAAGAAATACATTCCATGTGGACACACCTGCTATGCTAAGGATATTGAACACTTTTTCATTAATATATATCAATTCCACGTGGGCAACGTCTATACCCCTACCCCTATCCGAGCATATGGGAGGGGATTTGATAACTATACCGCAATATTTTCGTAGTGCCCCTGCGTTATTATGTTGTGCCCCTTCCCCGTCATAGCCGGAAAGTGATTTGATCGCGAGGAGCAATACAGAAAAAAGGGACCACAATGTAATTTCGATAATTCCCTTCCTTTTTCTCAGTCGGCAACCATGAGGTGAGCACGTATATTTTGCCTCTCTGTAAAAGGGGGAGGGGGCACCCCCTCTCTTCTCCAGCACTAGTTGGGAATAGCTAAGTTGTTTCAAAATAAATTGGTGTGAGTGTACTTGTTGATTGTAAATTATTGTATCATATTTTTTGTATAAAAAATAAACAGTTAAAATTTTTGTATATAGTATGACTTGTGTTCAGTTGTTTGATCACTTAAAAAACATCGAAATGGTGCCTGCAGCGATCTCAGCCAGACGAAGCCAAACTCTCAGAGAATGAAGAAACCAGCACAGAAAAAGCCACACCCAAATTCCAGGTGTGTCTTCACTCTTTGATTTCCAAAAACAATACTGTTTGTTAACACTGGCACCGCCTAAAAGCGTCAACCAGGTAACTTCCTGCCAGCAAACGTAAATTAGTTGCCGCTTCTAAGACATTTCATTAAACACATGTTCGGTCACATTAGTGACCGGCTCGTCGTGTTACAATACAACAATTTCAAAAACAAAAGATACGGTGATTCCCCCCCCCCCCAAAAAAAAACAAAACAAAAAAAAAGAAGATAAAAACACGAAAATGTAATCGCCCAAACAAAGAAGAAGTACCTGACCATCTCCTCACTCAATATTTCGGCAGAAGAAATACAAAGAGAAGCAATTTTCGAGCGTGTAAAGTCAACCTTTTGCAGCAGAATAAGCAAAGCCTGAACGGATTTAAAAATCAAATGTCAGAATGCACACATGAAAACGAAAAAGAAAAGCAAAAAATGAGAATCTTTTTTTATCATCATTTCTCTACGACTAAAATACAAACTGAACTCCTTAACAGAACACCCAAGAAAGTGTTGAAATCAAGAATCTGTTAGAAGTGATCTCCCTTGAATCTTGTGAGATGATGTTGACAGTTATTTTCCTTTGACTGCATTTTTGACTTACGTATTATAGTGTAACTTTCTCTTTTATTTGTAACTAGCTTGGGTGCCCGGCGTTGCCCGGGTGTTTGGAGGTGTGTGTTGAGCAAAAAAGTGTTAGTAGGCAGGCATGGTCGAACCCGTACCGCGAAGAAGGAAAAGAATGTGAAAAAAAAACGTGACGTCTTTGCTGTTGCGCCCACCGCCAAACCGGAACTGGTGAAAGTTTTAATTAAGGCTAATCAATCAAAAACAGGGGATGACTTTCGAAAATATAGGCGAAAAAAGCGATCCCTCCCTATAGAAAAGTGCCCATGCTAATTTATCGATTGGTATCTAAAAATAAATTCCGAAACATTTTTGTGAGTCTGTAACGTTTATATTTGAAATGGCATATTAATCAATAAACGCGCAGATCAAATGGACGCATCTTGAAAATCGATCCGTTCTTCTTATAACTTGCGTCTGCTTTCGAAATTATTGAGAGCAGGTGAGAAATTGAAGTCGACTTTAACGTATGAAATCCATTATCAGATTTTCGGGGAAATTGCTTTTAAAGTTAACACAACATAGCTGACGGGTGGATGGGAGATATTTTTTGAATAAGTTCTAAGCTGTAATTGGACTTTAATATATAAATATGCATTGCAATATTGTCCCCGCGCAAAAGCGTCTGGACAAAAAAACGTTTTCTACTATTTCTGTCTATCTAATTAAAGGCAACCCGAAACATAGTATAGGCTTTAAAGGAACAAAGTACAGAGAAAAGTGATGACGTAAGTTAGGCTTACTTGTCGGTCGAATATCGATAGAGTCCCGTATTGATGGGAGTACTTCGCTCTCCATTAACATAGTATTTGAAAGAGTCCATCAGTGAGTAAGCAATAGTCTCATAACACTAATCTAACACGAACTTTCACTTTGCGAGGACATTACTGTCTGTCGTTTCTATTTTTCTTATTTTTTAGTGTTTTAAATTTTTATCTCGGGTTCCCCATTATCTACTGAATATTTCTTAATGAAACCTATGTAAAATATGTTCCTTATTTCATTCTAAACACTTGCCAATTTTTGTAGAGAATTTTATAAGAAAGTTATTTAAAAATTTTGTCTTAAGATTTTTATAAATTGTCAGACATTACACACGATGAGATTGTTGCGTAATGGCAGTAGGAGAAATATAGATGAAGAGAGAGAGAGAGAGAGAGAGAGAGAGAGAAAGAGAGAGAGAGAGAGGGAAAGAAAGAGAAAGAGACAGACAGGTACATACCAAAGTGAAAAAAATATATATTATACTAAAACTCTGTTAGGATATTTGCTTGTTTGTCACGTTATTTGGGGACATATTTTGATATTTAATAAAACAGATAGAGGATTAAAATTTTAGTTTTATTAGTGCTCTAGAGGCTTCCTTGTGTGGATTAGTGAGTTTTTAAACGGAACACAGTTCAGGTGCAAACATTGTCACGTGCTGACACGTAAAAGGCAAGATAAAATTAATTTTCTACTTACGTAGATAAGTTTTTTGTTTGAACTTATTTTAAAGTGTTTTCCTTACAAATAAAAGTAGTGTACAACACATTACTGTTACCAAAGGCAAGATAAGGTACTCTCAAATAAGAAAATAAGTTACATATTCTACCCATATAAATAAGACTTTTATCCGTAATGGAAAAAGGTGGTACAACAAAAAATAACATAAAATCACCGAGTAGATTTTTTTTTTTTTAAAATAAGAAGTAAGGTACTTAAAAATAAATTTAATACTGCATTGTAAGCCACCTTAGTTGTAATTAGTGTTTTCAGTAACACTCTGGGTTATTTTTTCGCACGGATCACTTAAAAAATAATCTTCTGAAAGGGAATATAAAAATTTGGTTTTGGTAGTCCTCTGTAAAAAAGGAGACACCATATACACTCTGACACCGACGCACATACGCACACACAACGCACTATCTCTTTTAGATCGTCACTTGCTAATTAAAAACAAACAAACAAACGTACAAGGGACGTTCCAAAAATAATGCCTCCCATTTTATTATTCCGCCCGAATGGATCAGAAAGGATTGCATATCACATTGTTACCATAACTGAACTTATACATTAATTACCTGAAAGTTGCATCTCTCTATTACAGATATTGGCGTTGTAAGACTCTAATAAAGCAACCCCTAGCATGGACGTGCGTCAGAAGCAGAGATGCGTCATTGAATTCCTTCACGCAGAAAAAAAATTGAAACGATCAACATTCACTAGTGCATGTTGACCGTTTACGAAGCTGATGCAGTTGGTGCCGGCATAGTTAGGAGATGGGTTCGTCGATTTTAGAGTCGCGACAGAGATATGAGGGACAAAGTACGCTTCAGACATTTAAGACCGAGGCACCAAAAGAGGGTGGTAAAAGTGCGTTGATAATGCTGATGACGATATAGAAAAATAACTTCTGCAACACAATGATCGTTTTAATGATACCATTTTCCTCTAGCTCTTCAACGTTTTTGAGTGGAGTCCTTACTTTTGGAACAATCCTCGAATAAACTTTTTTTTAATGTTCGTAGCATTTCTCACTGAACTTTCTACGATGAAAACAAATAAATATTGACTTTTATTAATAACTTTAAACCAAGTTCTGTAATTTAATGGGGAAGTTTTGGTTAGACCCGTGAATAACTCACGCTTCTTAAATTATCGATTCATCAATATCTCAGCCAATGAATCCCCACTTGTTCTGCAAGCGTTCACAAAATGTAAACCTGTTTTCCTATTTATGTACTCATCATCATCATCGTATGAGTCCAAAGATTCTATTGCTGGCATTGGTTTCCTCGATATTTTTTCTAGTCAGAATTTTTTCTAGAAAGACATCGGGTACTTACGGGAAGGACCAGGTGAAGGTTGCTAATATCCTACGTGAAATTGATTTTTGTGAAACGAACTGGATTCGAACTTGGAACACTCAGGTCATCAGTCCGTGCCGTTAAGCACCAAACCATCGTCACCTCAACTACAACTTTTACATATATATATAAACTATCTCTTTTGTGAACTCATGCATTTTTAAGCATTATTTTCTTCGTGCATAACACATACTCTCTCTCTCTCTTTCTCTCTCTTTCTCTCTCAAATTTGAGTATTACCTAAAACTTGGTTACGTTGTAACGATAATACAAGGTTTGAATACGTTTTGTTTAATATAAATATTACTTGTAACAGATCTATCAAAAACGTTATTATCAAGACCCTAAAGCCATTCGAGGATAATGGTTAATACGTTTATCAGGTTGGTAGCGAGACAACACTTTGAGGATTGAAAACGATGTTTGAAACACGGTAGAGCTTTATTATTTATGATAACGGCTTAACAGGAATTTATTTACATTGGACAAAGTGCCCTCGATGTAGTCAGATGGGAAGTAGCCACGTGATATTTTCATCCACTAACTAGTAATTCTTGTTAAGAAACTTTGTTCATGGAAATTTCATAACGTCGTTTGGCCATGTTTCCCGGCTACCAGATTCGAGCTAACTAAAGAAATCTCATGAAGGTCTAATTGAAGATTTTTTTTTACATAGAAGTCACCATTAACGATGTGTCTTCAATAAGTTTCCAGACTTATTTCGTCCAGGCACTTTTATTGATAGTACACACATAAAAGGCTAGTCCCCTTCAAAGTAATCTCCTTTGGCTGCAATGCACTTGTACCATTCCAACAACTTATGGAATGCCCCAGAGAAGTTCTCTTGTGTGAGCGTATCAATGACCCTTGTCACAGCCTCTTTCATCTATTTTTCTGGACTATACGGAGGGCGAGGAACCATCTTGATACCCATATTGGTCAAATACTCTGTAATAAGGATGGATTTGTGAACTGCAACTTTGGGACAAACTTTGCACAAATATTTCACATCCTCAGTTCACCACGGATAATTGCGTGTACAGTTCCCACCCTTACATCAAACCAAACTGTACACTAATTGTCTCTATAGACATACGACTGTCCTTATCCATGAAATTCTTTGTTTGTACAATCAACTCTGATTTTACGACTCTCATCATCCTTCACAGATTCCTTGCCTTCCTTGAATCTCTTATGCCACTCAAAAACTGATGATCGATTGATGCAAAATGGTCCAAAGCAGTCTGAAACATTCCATACTTTTCTTTGACATGTTTTCCAAGTTTAAAACAGAATTTTATTTCATATCATTCTTCTAAAGCGTACCCACGTCCAGATTGCATTTTTGAAATTCACCAGCTGTGACGATGAGGCTTTAGTAGGGTGTATTCCAATTCCTACTGTAGCTGTTTATTTGAACCTAAAATCATAAAAATTGATCAGTCATCTCATAAATAGCAGGTATAGCAATAGTTTACTAGATTTTCAAGAGTCCACGACAATTTTAAATGCCTATACAAAAATGTCTGGAAACTTATTTAAGGCACCTCATATCAAGGCCTGAACGTAAGTAGTAATGAGTGAACACCGTGATAAAGTGCAATGGTGGAAGCTGGGAAGAAATTGAGAACGGCTGAACAGGAATTGGTTTACATTGGACTTAAAAACGACCATGTTATGTTGGAAGCAACCTTGTGTTATTGTGTTCTACAGACTGGCATATCTAGAAAAGAAACCTTGCTTATGGAATTTTCGTTTATTTTGGGTATAAATAAAGGAAAATCTTTGCCAGTGGTTGTAGCAAGGCGTGTGTTTGCCGTGAATGTTTTACAAGGAGGATCATAGATTGAAGTTCAGCTGAGCACCTGTCATAAAAATAAGGATAGAATGGAGATAGGCTCTCTACACAATTTCTTGGTGTGTTCCGGTTTAAAATTTCACTTAAGATTGCTTAATCGTTTAAATGGTTGCCTCAGTAATGTTTGCAAAGTTTTCAACGTAAAGTAAGATGCAACTCTTATATATTGGAACCCTATGCCAGTAAGTAGAGATCATGTTAACTAGTATGGATTTTTGCAAGGGTTACATTAAGTGCAAAGGCACCAGGCAAGGCAAGAAAGGATGCTCTGAGCAACCCCTCTCCAAGATGTAACAACATCTCTCCATTTTATCACGTATTTGGCTCTGATATAGGTAGAGGTAGCGTCATGGGTGAGATATCTTCTGGAGCGGTAGAATGATCCAACTATTTTTCCGGCGACCTTAGCAATGTAAGTCTTTCATTTAAGAGCAGGAGTGAAGGTCAGTTCCAGTGAAGGTCAGTTCCAGAAGCTTGCCAAGACAGGGCGCTTCCTCAGGAAGAAGATGTCAAGAGGTCGACATCCATCGAGATTAACCGATCAGATATAGGTTGAGACTGGCACATGACCATGGTAAAGGACTGAATTTTGTTCTTAAGCCTGTAGCGAAGCTTTCTACACAGTAATCAAGTAAGTCAAGTCCTGTTTAAATACGTTTATCTTCTAAGAAAAATGCGCTGAGCCATTTGTTTTAATGAACTCTAGCAAATTGAAATCTTTTTTTCTTTTACAAATGAGTTACCACTTATTAAGGCCTGAAAGCCACTCGAGGATAAGGGTTAATGAGCATACCGTAGTCATTGGGACGATAGCATAGAACTCGTTAGTAGCAGAAATTTGGAATAATTTGATTATGTAAGGGGACTGTTCAACAAGAGCTTGTTTACATTGGACTTGAAGACGACTATATTGTAGTCAGCTGGAAGGCAGTCCAGCGGAACAGAGTATTACAGGCGGGCAGTTTTGGGAAAAGCTTTGTTCATGGAATCCACGTTTAGGTTTAGGCACAAATAGAGAGTGGAGGTAATTATTGATAATGGTTTTAGTTAGACGAGTGTTTTTTTTGTGAAAGTTTTGCAAGGAGGGGGGAGACCATAAATTGGAGCCCAGACAGGCACTTGCCATGCAAATGCCGATAGAGCAGAGACATGCTAGTAACGTGTCTTCTGTTTGAAGAAGCCATTTTCCCAGGTATTTTTCCTTCTATATTGTCTGTTAACTGAGGTGCTCTCGTTCGTAAAAGAGTGTGGATGGAACTATACAGAATTCCTCTTTCTAGTGAGCTAGATTCTCCTCATTAAAGAGCGACGTTTGCTGTTCTGGGGAGGCAGGTAATTTTTTTATGTATACAAGTATGTTAAAAATTTGTTTAAAGACTTTGAGGTATGTTTCCATGAAAAAGTTTTTGAGGCGATTTATATTTCTTCCTGACAATTTTTTTTTTTATTCTGTGAAGCCCTTAACATACATTTTCAGGATTTCATCCAATACCGAATGTCGTTGTTATGTTCAATCCCACTTAAATTCTGATATTAATTCTTTAATAAACGTTAGTTGGAAGAAAATCTCCGAAAGAAAAAATGAGACTCCTTTTATTATTTATTTTTAATATAACAGCGCATCTGTTAAGGAAATTTATCAGGTCATTGTAAAAGGTTTTTTCCGATTTGTTGAATAGTAAATTTTGAATCATTGTAATTTATTTGATACATATTGTTATGATTAAAACATTTCACCATGATTAATTTATAATTTTTTCTTTCAGATTATTAAACATTCATGATTTTTCTGCAATATTCTATCTTCATCTGAAGCCAATCTTCTTTAATCAAGAGAAAGGGAGTTACCTTCCATCATATTAGTAGCCCTTCTCTCACAACACTACTGACCAAAGATTTGCTTAGAAAATCTTGCCCCATTCTGCATGTGCTAGCTCCTCAGGATTTCTTTTACACAGCTATCACCACTTATCAAGTCCCGGAGGCCACTCGAGGATAATACTTGATGGATATACATTACTCACTGTGATTATCGCGTAGTAAACATAAATAGTGGGAGTTTTGTAAATTGGATTACGTAGGAGGACGGTTCATCAAGAACTTGTTTACGTTGGACTTGAAGACAATCAAGCTGTAGTCAGCTGGAAAGCAGGCAAGCGGAAAAGAGTTCCACAGGCGTGCAGTTCTAAGAAAGAAGCTTTGTTCATTGAATCTGCATTTAGGTTTAGGCACAGATAAAGAGTGTGGGAAATTATTGATAGTGGTTTTGGCTAGACAAGTGTCTATTTTTGTGAACGTTTGGCGAGGGGGACCATAGATTGAAGCTCAGCTGAGCACTTACCATGAAAATAACGATAAAGCACAGACATGCTCGCAACGTTTCTTCATTACATAATAAATAAAGGTTAACATCACGAGAGAAGATGAAACATAAGTTAGATTAATATTTCACATCAAAACCCAAGGAATTTTACAAGCGAGGGATTTATAAGCACTTGGACAACCGGAATCAAGTTATATAGAAGAAAGATCTTATTATTATAAATAAAAAATTTTCAAAAACGCAGTTTCATTTTCAAGAGCAAATTTTAAATCACCAAAAACTTTTGCACCGACTAATACTTTCCTACCTACGTATTGAAACATTTTCAACGTAAAACAAACATTAAACGAACCGTTCGCACACCTCATTTTCAACAAATGTGCGGTTTTCCAGTGAACGATAAAAAAATATAAGCATAAAAAGTATTTTTTACATACATGCGCGGTCGCCGGTCTTTCACTCGTTTTATCGTCAATTTTTCACGTGTAGTTGTTCATCTGTTTAACTTAAAACAAATCTACCCATGCATGCAACACGATGACGATTTGTTGGCATTTCAAAGGTTTTATGCAAAAGGTTTGCTCTTTGGGGAGAGAGAGAGACTATGTAAATTATTTCTTACTTAATTTTGTAACTTAGCCTAAAATCTCGAGGCAACATTCACTTAAATTCTTTCTACATTTTTAGACGCATGCCACTTGCTTCGCTTCTGACTGACTAGAAACTTTATTCTGCCCCCCCGAACATGTGACGTACTCGCTTTGTCATGTCATGTGACGCTTGCATTTCTAGATATGATTTGACTAGCGAAATAATCTTTGAACCTCCACCTTCACAACCGCTAACTGCACGTTGGTCTCTTCTTTTTGCCGCCGAGTTACCCTGACATGTACTTAATGTAACCCTTGCCAAAATCCATACTAGTTAACATAATCTCAACTTACTGGTGTAGGGTTCCAATATATGAGAGTATCATCCTGCTTTACGCTGAACTTCGGAAACATGATTGAGGCAGCCATTTAAACGATTAAGCTATATTAAGTGAAAGTTTAAATCGTAACACACCAGGAAATTGTGTAGAAGCAGCGTTGTCACACTCACTCGATTAATTTGCGTCATTTGTCCTACGCAGAGGGAGAGACAACAAGAGGACCACGGATTCTGATGCCGATTCCTCCTGGATTTTCATCAAAACCCTGTAATTCGGGTTGTTCTAAAGCTACCACGATGCCACTTTACTTAACATTGCGAGAAAGAATTGGAATTCAGAGGGGGAGTGTTCTGATGTCTTTCACGCAACACAAAATATCTATTGACCTCTGACCTTACGTTTTCCAACTATTCTATTTTGACAATAACGATGAATTCACCGATGATTGCTCTTTTTACTTGCATTGGTCTGCTCTTTTTTTTCTTTCTTTTTTTTTTACCTTACCGCTGATATTAACAGTAACAAGAATGCGACAAAATAGCCTTTTTCATGCTTTAAACTTTCGAAAAAATTTCCTTTAATAAACGCATAATTAACATGCTGTGCGTTGGCAGCAGCTGCAAACATCTGAATAACTTGATACGCACACACGCGCGTGCGCGCACACACATACACACCGATAAATAACCTTTCTCATATAAAAAAAATAAAGAAACGAAAGCAACAACATTATATTTTCAAAACGGGTTGATTAGAGAAACGCATCGGCTTTTCAGTTGGGAAAAAATAAGTTAGAGATTAAAAATTATAAAGGTGTAACAGTGACGAACGGAGATTGTATAATCAGAAATTGATTTCTGATTCGAGTTTCAAGGGTTTCTTACATATTTCGTAAATAATTGATCTTGGGTTTACTTTCGGCAGTCTCGTAACTCTCGCTTTTTTTATTTTGTCCTTTAGTCCTCACATTCCATGAACGATGTTTCTTACAAAGAAAAAATAATTGTTGTCAGAATATTTTTCAGCTATAATCGTTTGACCTTTAAGTACCATTTTTTATCTCCTGACATCAATTGACTTCATGCCTTGTCTGGAGCGATTTCCATGAAAATAATATTATTTCATGAATCTAGATAAAATTTTATTCATCTATTTTCAGTTTTTACTTCAACAGTGCTCAATATTTGAGTAGCGCTAGGTAGTATATTTTTAAAATATATACCTTTTCCGTGCTTCGTCCTCCAAAAACGAACCAATAAAAGGGTAAATTACAGGTCAAGTGAATCTCTGCTAATCAACGCGTGCATATTTGCTGCGATAAATTAGTGTGTAGATAACAAAGAATATGATTTGCTAACTAGCAAACTCAGCACCACGTGAATATTTCAAAACCCGCGGTAACACCAATTCCATACAATAGCCTGATGAATCCTTACGAGGATAAAACGCGGAAAATTCTATGTAGCTTAATTGCAAATTCTAATTGCAACATATATTTTACTATTATATACACAGACGCACAAACACACAAACACACACACAAATAGGTTAAATGGGTGTTAAGTAATATTTATAAATGTTTATGCATTCATGTTCAAAGGAATCAGGACAAAAACAAGCAGGGATAGTGTACTATCATTTCAGAGACGATACAGAGTTTATTTAAACCGTAGTCGTTACATGTCCACACTCGGAACTCACCCGTTTTATACAGACAATGAAACAAAGCCCAGAAAAATTCAACCCACACTTTTTTTGTGAAACAACAGACATTTATTTACGGGTACTTTCCAGAATCACGCCTTGTTTCTTGTTCAAAAGTCCACTCTCACTGGTGATGCTTAACAAAACTCTACCATTTCGAACATGTGGTACTCCGCCCCTGTCCGGCCACCTGTGTAACACGTCTATCTCTGTCTTCTTTCTAACCGCAAGGGTCCACGTTTTTTTTTTATAATATTTTTGTTTCGCTCTTCCTCGCCTTGACATCACCTCGCACACGACTCGGTATTTGTATAGGTTGGCTATTGCTAGTGCTGCCATACGCGCGTCCGCGCTCTGTTACAGTCTCCTCATCGGCACAAGGGATCGAGAAAGAAAAAACAAAACAAAGTGAACAACTCAAAGTCTACAGGGGAATATAAATGTTGCGGGCCACAGTCTAGTCGGCGTTAGGTTTGCTGTCATTTTTTCCTGCTTGCTGTCTCCTTAAAGAAATCAACTGAAATAGATGGCATTCGTTTGTTATTTGAGTCACGAATTCCGTATAAAATAACTCCAGTCGTAAATCTTTGTTTTTGTAAAGATTAAATATCTCTTGATTACAATATTTGTTATTTTACAGATATGAAAAAGGTATATGCGATTTCCTTTTTTTTCAACAACGCGGCGTGCGTGAATAGTTCACTCAGAAAAAGAAAAAAAAATCTTTTGTGATGACTGACTGTCTGTTTTCTCTCTTCTTCTTCTTCTTCTTCTTCTTCTTCCTCTCATACTTTTCAGTCAGTAAGTGAGGGATATAGGATGAATGGAAGGGCGGTTAGACTCAACTGAATTAAACTCTCCAACTGATAACTCTCAACTGGCAAAGCCCCGCTAAGGTAACGGGGTGGGTTTGAACGAGGTCTTGGTTTTTATTCAGGCAATCCACTTTCATACCGTCAAAATTGAATTCACCCTGATTGGTTAAATTGGTGAAATCACTTGTACATATTAATTAAGTACATTTTCTATCATAAGTTTTATAGAGGCAAACTCTCAAACCTTGACTCTGGGCTCATATGCGCCCTAAAAACTATAGTTAGACAAAACGATCGGACATAATAACATATGCCATGCAATGTTTTCCTTCACAAAACAATATTATTATTAAATATTATTATCAGTTCCTAATGCACTCGGCTTCAGTTGTTTTTCCTTCATTTGGTTTGCGTCACTAACCAAACAAATTGAACCAGTAAGAAAACTGGGAGTTGCCCAGGATTGTTCACATGATAAAAAGCTCTAATTCAGCTCTAATTTAACCGTTGCTGATGTAATTTTCGACCATCTTAAGTGGTTGGTTCACAACTGATCAACGCAGCTAAACGGGACGAGAATCTAAACTCTTGTCTAGCGTTCTGCCACTAATTCAATCCTCGCTATTTATAATTATATTGAAATTTTAGTATTTGTCATTTCTTTTTTTTTCTGCTTGACGTATTTTTTTTTAGAGCGGATTGCATTACCTTCATGCATATATATATATATATATATATATATATATATATATATATATATATATATATATATATAATTCAATTAAGCCTCATGTCTAGAATGCTTATTCTAACTTTGATCAAAATACCTTACAGTATTTGGATTCTATGAAAATGCCTACAATTAATTTCAAGAGGTCTTAAGAAGAAATTTAAATTCAGGAAATCGTGTTTAATTTGTTTCTGGTGATAATAAATTACATTTAATGCTAATCTGAACTATTTGAAATTTTATAAAGAGATTCCACCACTCTTTACCCAATTTTGCCTGAGGCTAACTTAAACTAGATATAACCCACATTACGAGCCCTGACGCGTAGAAGTAGTGCTCCAGCACTTATAATGATATATTAATTAGTTTAGAAGGTAATCTGATGCACACAAACGCATAAATATATACATCTGGTGGATTTATATTCGCAATTAGAACATTTTACAAGTCTAAAAAAAATCCGCAATTCAAATTTGTTGAAGATTGCAATTGCATTTTTTTTATTTCAATAAATATTTGATTAATAGTAATAATAATAATAAAAAATTCCATGCGTAATAATCAGTAACACGAGAAATACGTAGACAGGGGAAGTGGTCACATGATGATGATAGCAAGGTTCTGTCTCATGAGACAATAGCGTTCTGCACCGAGTCAAGTGCACTACAGTGTCTGCTGTGGCCATATGGTCTAATTTTAAATTTGCAGTTTCGTTGGTACGTGATGAAGATGTAGTTAGTGGTAAGAATGGTGAGTGCAGCAGGGGTGGAGTGTATCCCCTGTCGCCCACGGGTTATTTCTTCTTCGTATTTTCTTTCTCTTTTCTTCTGATTAACTCCTTGCGCCTAGCTCTACGACAATTGAGCTTAGATTTATAATCGGTAGCTGCATGGAGATAACGGTCTTCTAGTGGTTAGCAACACGGACTTACGGCCTGGGCGTATCCAAGTTCGAATCCAGTTCGTTCCACAAAAATCACTCTCACTTAGGATGTTGGCAACCTTCACTTGGTCCCTCCCGTAAGTACCTGATGTCTTTCTAAAAATGAATTCTGATTAAAAAAAATATCGGGGAAACCAATGGTAACAATAGAATTTTCGGATTCATACGATATAATAATGCTGCTGCTGATGATGATGATAATGATCTGATGATGATGATGATGATGATGATGATTATGATAATGCTGCTACTGATTATGATGTTGCTGCTACTGCTGCTGATGATGCTTCTGCTGCTGCTGCTGATGATGATGATGATGCTGATGATGCTGTTGCTACTGCTGCTGCTGCTGCTGATGATGATGATGGTGATGATGATGATGATAATACTGATGAAGATGCTGCTGCTACTGCTGCTGCTGATGATGATGGTGGTGGTGGTGGTGGTGGTGGTGGTGGTGATGATGATGATGATGATGATGGTGGTGGTGGTGGTGGTGGTGGTGGTGGTGATGATGATGATGATGATGATGATGATGATGATGATGATTGGTAACTGCGGACTCCCAGTGTTGCTTCTACGCTGACACAGAGATAGCTGTAGTGACATAGAGTGCAGGCTTGGGCGGGTGATAAGGAGGCCTAGGTTTGTCCAGTTATTAGGTTCCTCCTTTCGATGGAAAGGAAGCCTGTGCTTAGGTGCCAGTGCGGCTGCAGGAGTTGCCGGAAGGGTGTTGCAGAGCTTCACCACCCGTCTACCGGGATTCCGAACCGGATTTTTCTCACATATTTTTTTTTATTAATATAAGGATTTATGTATGTGACAATTGTAAATCATTATTAAACTCTAGTTTGTCGTTTTTTTGTTGTTTTTTTAATACTTTTTATTTTGTTGAATAATAAGTGTAAAACGTGAATTTCATTAAAGACAAAAGCAATGATTATTTATTTGTGTGTTATTTAGACGTTCTTTGATAGGTCTTTAGCCGGTTGAAATAGTTTTTAAAGGGTCCCAAAATGGGTCAAAATTGAAAAAAATTCTTATACACTTTGTACATTCACCATAGTTTATTTTTAATTTTTCATTTTTATCAGCTTATATGCGTGTCATGTTCGTGCAGTGGTAACATCACCTGCTTTGAATGCTGCAGTTTTGGTTTCGATTCTAGCTGATGGCACCTAAATACTTTCTTTTTTACTTTTGAAATCGCAACTCTATAAATATATATAATTATAGAGTTATGATGGACGAATTAAAATATCATGTTTAAACGTATTTTACGGCCGGGCAAAGCTGGCTTCCCCGCTAAAGAATAACCGAGATCTCAAGATACCTATATTCTTATCTTAAAATTATGTAAAATCTAACGTCGTTTATTGTTTAGTTGTTGTTTTTTTTCTTTATAGATGCCGTTTGAAGGTTTTACTCTATCTATATAAGAGCCAGGTACGTCCAAGGATGGAATACTGTTGCCACATCTAGGCAGGAGCTGTTAGAAAGGACTTGTCGTGCCTTGATAGAGTTCAAACTAGACTTCGTAGCCTCGTAGATGTCCTTTTCTCTTCCCTGCAACCTCTATCTTACCGAAGAGATGTTTCGAGTTTGTCTCTGATGTATCGTTATTTTCATGGAAAGTGTTCGACTGAGCTTCAATCTATGGTCCCCCCTCGCCAAACTTTCACAAGAAACACTCGTCTAGCTGAAAACATTATCAATAATTCCCTCCACTCTTTATCTGTACATACACCTAAACGTAGATTCCATGAACAAAGCTTCTTTCTTAGAACTGCACGCCTGTGTAATTGTCTCCCGTTTTCCTGCTTTCCGGCTGACTACAATATGGTTATCTTCAAGTCTAACGTAAACAAGTTCTTTATGATCTGTTCCATATAAGTTAACAAATTTACCGAATTGATTACTATATTGTCCAATTTCTACTGTACACTCTTTAATCCTTAGCCTCGAGTGACCTCTTGGCTTTGATAATTTGGTGATGCCTGTGTAATATGTATATATATATATATATATATATATATATATATATATATATATATATATATATATATATACAGTGCCAGCAAAAAGAAAGTCCACACTTGTAATTTTTTCAAAAACTGCAAATTTAAGCTAAATTTAATGTAACCGTTTAAACAAACTATACCTCATTTGATTAGCCTTTTAGTCTTCTATAATTTTACCTGTTCATATTTGACATTTAATTGAAATATTCTAGCGTTTAGTAATTCCTAAACATAAATCTTTGCTTTAGTAATTCCTAAAAACAAAACTTTACTTTAGTAATTCCTAAAAATAAAACTTTACTTTAGTAATTCCTAAAAATAAATCTTTACTTTAGTAATTCCTAAAATAAATCTTTACTTTAGTAATTCCTAAAAATAAAACTTTTGCGCATTTTATCTCGAACGCTTTTCTATTTCTTCCGCCCGCATACAAGTGTTAGCCAGTCGCTTCTCGCCTTCGTATTTACACGATCATTTTCTTTGGCGTTTACATTCTTTTTCACCTGTTGCATTTTTATCCTTTTTTCCTTCCTCTTCTCGCGCACACTTCCTAATTTGCATATGCACGTTTTTCTGCTATCGCTGCTGCTGCTAATCTCACCCTATGCTAGCCATCCTTCGTAGTTGCTGATACTTTCCACGCGCTCACGCGCACTATATTACATTTCGACACTAATTGTAATGTCGGTCACATGGTCTCGATCACTACTATAAGAAAAGGATTTTTCATTTCAAGCAAAATCACAACCGAAATAAAAATTCACTCTTTCGTAGTTGAGATCTGCAAATGCCAGAAAGTCTTCTATTCTAATAACTTCTTCTCTGAGATTGCTAGACTTCGGAAATCCCTACCCGTTTCTTGCTTCTTTGGCTGTACTAACATGCAGAAATTTTAACTTACGGCTGACAGAGATCTACTTGCTCAACTCCCTACATAGTCCCCTTTGGATATGAGCCCAATTAATTGCCTCACACCCCACGTCCAGCACCACTTGCTTGAGGTGAAAAAATAAGTTTACAAAAATACAAAAAAAAAAAAAAATGTCAGTGGTAAACCGAAGAAAAAATATCACATGGGAATTTAGAACAACATTTACTGGAATACGATCCTGTTACCACCAGTGACAATAGCTGGCTATCTTACAAATGCATGGCCGAGTCAGCTTGTTTATGAACATGAAACATAAGAATGACGACGAAGGCCAAACACGGTGACAATGAAAACTTATTCACAACGCCAACAAAGGAATTAATAATAATGATGTCGACAGCAACGAAAATGGATTGTATTCACATGAATTGTAAATTGACACTACTGTCCCGACCAAGGTACTAGGTCGGTGCAACATTTTTTGTCATCTTGGATGCGAAAAATCATCTGTTGAGAACTTGATCTGTTAT
Source organism: Euprymna scolopes (assembly GCF_053919585.1). NCBI lineage: Eukaryota > Metazoa > Mollusca > Cephalopoda > Sepiida > Sepiolidae > Euprymna > Euprymna scolopes. The sequence goes on along the minus strand of NC_136509.1, from coordinate 23,846,825 downwards.
CGCCGGCAAGTGTCTAGTGCGTACAGATTGCAACAACGACCCTTGAGGGTGACTGTTATGTTCGTTCTATTTGTAGATTGGTAACCGTTACCCGGATTTTAAAGATAGAAACTAATGTTATTCATAAATATATATATATATATATATATATATATATATATATATATATATATATATATATATATATATATATATATATATATATATATATATATATATACTCGGGGTTTTTTTTATATTCAAAAGTAATGGACTAATGAATTCAACGAGGTTGTTAGATAGTGCTCAATAAAAAGAGCTGATAATACTTGTTTATTGTTATATAAACATGCTCACATCCCGCTGCTACAAACAGCCACTTGTTTCAATCAAACAACAGATATCATCAGGCAGCGACTTGACTATTCAAAAGTTCAATGAATAACCTAAAGATTATTAAATAAAGATTATTCATTGAACTTTTGAATAGTCAAGTCGCTGCCTGATGATATCTGTTGTTTGATTGAAACAAGTGGCTGTTTGTAGCAGCGGGATGTGAGCATGTTTATATAACAATAAACAAGTATATATATATATATATATATATATGATTACTTCATTTAATCACATAAATTAATATACGTTGTGGTTGCAAGGCTGAACAATAATTAGTAAGGAAATACAATGAAGACGCAAACAACAAGATAACGCAATAATAAGTGTATTAAAGAAAGGTATATTTACAATATGTACAAATGACGGTGGCGAGTCAGAGAGTCTTGGTGGGAGGACATGTACGCTCTTCGGCGTCACTTCCGGTGGCATCTGAGTAAGACACACCAAGGCCAACCTAGGCTTGCCATTTATAGTGTTATGTTATTCGCATATGCAAATAAGTGGTTGCCACCACAACAATATACGAAAGATATAATTTATGCGTAAATGTTTCAGCATTTACTTCAACAGTACTCAATACATATATATTACCAAATATATACTATCTATCTATCAATCTATCTATCTATCTATCTGTCTAATCTATCTATCTATCTATCTATCTATCTATCTATCAGCCTATATATATATATATATATATATATATATATATATATATATATATATATACTAGCAAAAGTACCCGTCGTTGACTGGGTTCAAAAACAGCCTACAGAAAATGGACTCTGATTTATGAAAGTATGATAGATTATGAAAAGGAAGGGTTGTAAAGAGATAGCTTCGAATTTGGGGGTATCAAAACCAAAGCAAAATATGATGAAAGTAAAAATAAAATAGATAAACCCCATAATTTATTATTCCATACCTGTTCACACTGAAACACTTATCAAAATATTCTGTGGATCTATATTAAAAAACCTTGTTAAACTTTGTGACATATTTCCATTCTATGGAGGTGAGGTGCGAACGAACACCCCATAATTTTATTATACCATATTTCTTCAAACTAAAACATAATTATCAGAGTATTCTTACGCAGATAGATATGAAAAGTCTTTATTAAAGTTTGTGCCTATTTCCATTCTATGGAGGCCAGGCGCGAACGCAGACCCCACAATTTTATTATACCATCCCTATTTAGGTTAAAACATACTTATCAAAGTGTTCTTATGTACATCTATATCAAAAACAATTGTAAACGTTTTTTTTAATTCTTAAATTTTTTATTTCCATACTTTGTGGATCAGGCGCGTAAGCAGACCCCACAATTTTAATGAATCATCATTATGTCAGATCAAACATACCCATTCCAGTGTCTCGATACATCTTCTATCATTATATGTGATCAGTTTTCTATAATAGTCAACCATATAGGAGCTTATTCGTGACCAGACACATACACAGACGCCCAGCTTTATATTATACTGGCGGGGTTACTCGGCATTGCCTGGATGTTTGGAGGTGTGTGTTGGTGGGGGGGATAGATTAAAACAACCGTGTTAAAAAAAACGTTGGCCGATTGTTTGGAGGTGTAAAAGAAAAAAAATAGTTTTAGTATAAAGGTAGGCTTGAACCCCGAACGTTTGACGCGGAGGTGGAAAGAAAATGGGTGGGGGGGGGGAAACCTGCAACCTAACCATCTCGACCACGGAAACAGCTGAATTGATAAGCATGTTAAGTTGACGTTTATAAACCGAAATTAGCAAGTGCGACAACGTCAAGTTGCGGAAGCCAGTTTCTGTTTTTCCCGCTACACGGCGATCAAACAATAAAAAAAAAACGCACAAAAAAAACTAACGTAAGGCAAACGAACGATGAAAACAGAAGACCAACACGTGAAAAATGGCTTAAATAAGCCTGTTTCGATATTAAAATTTAAAAAATCGGTGGGTACCCGGGTGTTTATGATATAGATGGTGTCGCTAAGAATAAGCGAAGTAAAAAGAAAAAGCAGAAAAACGAACGTTATGTGAAAAACGGCTTACATAACACTAGTTCAATATTTAAATTTAAAAAATCGAAAAAAAACCCATCTCACACCACGATTCGAACACAAAACGTTTAGATAATGAACCAAGGCCTTAACCACTGAGCTAACGCGACGTACATGGAATTCGTTTGGTTTTTCAACTATTTAAAGTAAATCAGGTAACGACGTCATCTGATGCATGCGTAGAATCGGTCATTGTCACGAGAGGACCGTTTTTGTTGACCCCACTCCCTGTCGAAAATTGTCGATTTCGGGTTGAAAAAATTAACGTTTTTGGCTAATTTTTCGTTATTTTTCCAGCAAAGGATGGAGCTTCGATGTGATACCGAGTTTGTGAATTTTCGTCTCGTCTGTCGAAAGTTTTTAGCAGACATCCAAACATACACACATACATACATGCATTTTCGCTTATATATATATATCTATAATAAAGCACAATCACGTTGACACACCGGTTCTCACCAGATCACTGAAGTTAAGCAACGTAGAGCTTGGCTAATACCAGATAGATGACAATTTGGGAAGGCAAAGCGCTGTATGTACCACGAGGTAAAAATACCAGGTTGAGATACTGACGCGGTCTCTCTCTCCCTCCCTCCCCCTCTCTCTCTCTTTATATATATATATATATATAAGTAAAGGTGTCTCTCTGTGTGTGTCTGTCTGTCTGTGTACATTTCCCTACGCAATAACTCTGTCAATTTTTAGTCTCAAAATTTGATATACAGGGTACTGAGATTTTAGGTAATCTTCGTGATCGATTTTTGGCCAGAAATTTTGCTGTTAATGGGCAAAAGTTAAGCGATTTTACCTTTGAGAACTCTACTAAACTCCTCCGCCAATTTTGGATATAGGTTCCTTGGACATGGATCTAACTTAGTAACTTGATCTGAGCCTCAAACAATAAATGTTCAGGGGTCATAATGGGAGTCAAAGTTAAAAACAAATTGACATCTGCGGTCTTTACCAAATTACTCAAACAATTTATGGTTTAGACATTTGAAATTTAACATAAAGGATATTCAATGAAAGGGCAAGCATTTTAATTGGTTTAGGTCGAAAATTTTAGTTACCAATATATAAATGTATGTATGTATGTTTGCATGTCTGGCGAAACACTCCGACAGAAGCGACGGATTTTCACAAAGTATTGTTTTGAAGCTCGAACCTTCAGACGACAAATACCGAAAAATTGGCTAAAAACATTAATTTCTTCACTCTCAACTGGGCACTTTTCTACAAGGAGTGGTCGCTTTTTTCACCGATATTTTCGAAAGTCCTCCCTTGTTTTCGATTGTTTAGCCTTAATTTAAACCTACGTCTCTTCCGGTTTGGTGGTGGTCGTAACAGCAAAGACGTAACGTTTTTCCCCGTTCTTTTCCTCCTACGCCGTACGGGTTCGAGCCTGCCTTCCTACTACCACTTTTTTCTTTTTTGCTCAACACACACTTCGAAACACCCGGGCAATGCCGGGCACCCATGCGAGTATATATATATATATATATATATATATATATATATATATATATATATATATATATATATATATATATATATATTGCCTTCTATTTTATATTCCAAACGGATCAGAAGGAATTGCAAATTCATGACCTGAAAGAATCATCTTTATGTTGTAGATATTGACGGTGTAAGACTCTAAGAGAGCATCCCCTATCATCGACGTACGTCAGAAGCAGAGAATGCCTCATTCAATTCCTGGCAAAAGCGTGTTGAGAATGGGAGTGACTCTGTAGAAAAATAAATTGTGGAGCACAAAAAAATCGCTCGTTTTAATGGTATCATTCCCGTTTAGCTTTCTACTTTATATATTTTAGGTTGTTAATGACAAGAAGAAATGATGAGGTAATTTAATAAGCCATAGATTTTTAGTTTTAGTTTTAAAGTTTACATAAGTTTTATGTCAGGCAAATATAGTTTTTCAATTGGAGATATTTTATTGTCCCATAGGTTTCAAGTAGAATTGTCTGAAACACAATTCTCACAGATATTACTGAATAATTTTACGCAGAAGCGTGAGAGAAGAAGTCGGGTTATATATATCGCATTTTTTTTCCTGCACAGAACGACGAGAAAGAAAAATATACAACTGTGATATATATATATATATATATATATATATATATATATATATATATATATAGATAGATAGATAGATAGATAGATAGATAGATAGATATTGTTTTGTTTTGGTTTTAGCGATATGTTTTGAATGAATTCAATCATTTACGAAAGTGCATTTTTACCTAAATGCGAGTTGGGAATAATTTTCCCTTTTTACCCATTTTGTACCCCACATGGTGAGCTGTATATATATATATATATTATTTTTAAAATGTAATTATCCACTGACACGTGTTTCGTCGTTTCCGACTCATCAGAGTGGCTGTATCTAGCAAGATTCGAAATCGGGACCCAACGGTAATGAGCCTAATGAAACACGTGCAATCCCCCCAGCAGTGATCCTTGGGTTTTGGTTAACACGTCGAACTATTTTTCGCTCTGCTCTCGCGGGCAGTAGCCTTTTTCTCCCCCGACCTTCCAAATTCATAACGTGACCTTGTTATTTGAATTTCTTTACGATGGCTCGAACGGTGGATTTGGGATGGTTTAGCTTCTTAGAAATCTTATCATAGCCCTCCCCTTTGGAATGACACGCTATCACATGCGTCCTGAGGTATTTGCTGTGTTCCTTAGTCTTAACCATAACGAAAATTCCTTGATTTAAATTAATTCAAAGCAAATGCTGTCTAAAAATTATCCGAAAATATTTTTTTTTTTAATTACCATTAAATAAGGATAATAAGGCTGAAAAAAGGTAAGGAAACCATGTCAAACATGAAATTGCTTGTAATAATACTGGTAATAATAAGCCTTTCCAATAATTTTGAACACGGTAATTTAGAAATTTCGTATGTAATTTCTTTAGTATTCAATTTTTTTTAAATCAGAGTGTTGCATCGGAAAGAGCAGTTCAAAATACATATGATACTACATAATAACCGGTCCTGGATATGACCTTAAACTATATCCAGTGGTGAGGCCCCAGCTTGCGGGCTTTGGGGAGTGTGGAGCCACCCTTTAATTGCCATTGCCCCCCAGGTCCACTCTGACCCGGAGTGGTAGTACCTGTTAGGGTCCCAATTATGGGTTGAATAGAAACCGACTTGAAAAAGACAAATATATTCTATTAAAAAAAAAAATTCTTCAAAATCTTTGGATTCGACATTAAATAACCTGAAAAGGGTTGATATATCGTAAAACAAAAAACAACCAAACCAAACCATACATTATAACCTTCGATTCTGACCATTTTATAAGATTTTATTAACAAAATATGATTTTTTATTGAACCGTGCCAATAAATATGATCATGACTGTATGTTGAAAAGTTTTCATTATGAATGTTTTACATGGATGACCATAGATTGAAGTTCAGTCGAACACCTGCGCTGAAAATAATGATAGAGTAAAGAAAAGACTAAGAACGTCTCTTCTGTGAGAAACAGTTAGAAAGGGGGGGGGAAGGACATTACTCGCTAGATTTCAGAGTTGGTTTTATACTCTATCAAATCAAGAAAGGCGTGCTCTGTGCATCAAACGGATACCATAATACTTTGTTCGCTGCATGTTATTATAACAAAGATCCATGCAAAATTTCAGTCAGATCGGCCCCATAGTTTCTAAGAAAACTTTAAGAATAAATGTGGTACTGTGGTAATTAATCTGTATTAGATCCCTTCTGGAGCGATAGAATGATCCAAGCACATATTAAATTTTTCATCAGGTTATTTTCAGATTGAGATGAAATTGGGCAATTTTTTTTACTGCTTGTTAAGTAGACCACTATAAAAGGTTCAAGCTAAGTAGATTTTATTTATTCGTTTTGTATGAAAAATGTATACCTCATCATTTCTTTTGTTTTTTGCTCTGCATCTTCCTTACATTATTCAAGTATTTTGGCCATATTTTATTCACTTATTTTAAAACAAAGTAATTACGAAAAGCAGATAACTTTCTTACTATGCTTAAAAGATATGTCATTTCTACATATTGTTAGAGGAGAATCTATCTTCAATTTTATGCGAATTTATTTAGAAGAAAGCAAAACTTAATTTTCAAACTTCTGCCTACCGTACATTAACTTTAAATTTCATTCCTTCTATCATTTTCTTAGCAATATATATATATATATATATATATATATATATATATATATATATATATATATATATATATATATATATATATTAGTCCTCGCACGAAAGAGCAGGACACAAAATGTTTTAAATAATAATAATAATAATAATAATAATAATAATAATAGAATAACAATAACAAAGACTTTCGCTGGCGAGGACTACTATTGACCGTAACCAGTTATACAGTACTTTTGAAATTTTCATCTCTATTTTTCTCGTTATCTACTGAATATTTTTAATGAAACCTATATGAAATATGTTCCTTATTAAATTGTAAAGATTTTCTATTCTGAAAGAAGTTTTAAAAAATGTAATCTAAAAAAGTTATTTAAAAGTTTTTGTTAAAAAAATTCAGATTTTCTCATTATTCAGACATGCATGAAAAAGAGGGACTTGCAAAAAAGAGCTGTGGTGTGAGGAGAAATATAAACTGAAACAGAGAGAATATTCAGACCTGTAATACTACAAAAAGGATGTTGCAAAAATGAGTTGTGGTGTGAGGAGAAATACAAACTGAAATAGAGAGTAGGAGAGTTTGTATAAATAGATGTAAAACCACATTCATTTCTTAAAATCCAAATTAATAAATTAGATAAAATATAATCTTAAAAAGATACGATACAAGTTAGAAAAGCATTTCATCCAAGGTATGAAAATTGTTAAACAAAATGTTTTTATTATAGATTTCAAATTGAATCTTGTACCTTTATTTTTAAAGCCTTTAGTAAAAACATTTTGTTTAACAATTTTCATGCCTTGGATGAAATGCTTTTCTAACTTATATATAATCAGGGTGACCCAAAAAACAAAACAAAAGCTAAATAGAGGCCATCTAGAACATATGCTGTAGAACGGATAACAAAAGTGTTTTGATGTGACGTTTTGAATATAATAAACTAGTTATGACCAAATTTTTATTTCATTCGGATAAAACACTAAGAAATGGGGCCTAATTAAAGTTGAGGCCCGTTCTTTTTTGGTCACTCTGTGTATATATATATATATATATATATATATATATATATATATATATATATATATATATATATATATATATATAAGTAGGTTGTAGTTTGCTTGAAGCATTGTTGAAGAAAATTATAAGGTAAAATTAAAAGCCAAGAACAATGCGAGATTTTTTTTATATAGAGTAAAATTAAATGAAAACAAAAGAAATAAATTTCTTTTTTTTTGTTGTTGTTTGTTTGTTTTTTTTCACACAAATTTTAACTCTAAACAACAGTAATTTTTTTTTCTGTTGTATTCAATGGTGTTATAAATCCCAATATATTTCAGACTTATTAGTCCTTTTTCAAGAGAAGACAGCGGAAGAGTGTTCAAAATTGGAAAAGCAGCCGCAGAGTTTGCCACGTGATACCGCGAAATATAGAACAAAAAATGACGTTAGGAGAACGTTAAAATAAATCAGTTGATGTTTGAAATACTTGTTGCGTTTGTGAATCAAGGGAGATGACTATTACAGCAAGGTTTTTTTTTTTCTTTTTAATTATTGTTTTTCTTATGTTTTAAACTTATATTATAAAAGCGGAGCTCAATTCCAGTCTATTGTTTAGTGTGGGAGTATTTTTTGAAATAATTAAAGATTCGAGGATACGAAGTTGACCTACGTTTCTTGAAGAAGCAAGAATGTTGATGTGAAAAACTGGTTCTGAATTCATGCAAGTGCGAATATGTTTATAGAACGACGAAGCAGTAGTGTTTAAGTGCTCTTTAATGCGGTGATGAAGCAATCTGGTAGTGCTTCCGATGTAAGATGCACTGCATTTAGCGCATTGTAGGTCGTAAACAACGTGGTTCTTAAAGCATAAACCTGTGTGTGATATTGGGCAATTAGAGAGTGAACAAGGGGAAGGTGTATGCGATGGATGTTTTCGGTTGAGCTGTTGTCTTAAAGTAGATCCAGTGTGGATGAGTTTAATGTTGAGTCCCTCGCTGCGGATGGCTTTTCGGATTGAAGATGAGATTTTGTCACTGAGGAAGGGTAGTTTTAGAAAACAATTGTTAGAGAAGGGTCGGGTGTTGCGTTTTTTCTTTTTAAGTGAGGATAGGATCGTATTAGGGTAGCCGTTTAGTGAGAGGGTCTGTAGGAAATTGTTAGTGTGTGTATGTTTGTCGGAGATGTTAGTGCATCATCGCAACAGCCGCTTACCATTTCTCGCTGGTAGTGGCCATTGGTTTATACTGGAATTTGAGTGGCACTCAGCCTCCCCAAGGTCCCAGTTCTCTTTGCGCTTGTCCAGCCGAGGTCTGGTTGGCGCTCGCTCCTCGGTCTTTCAGTCCTTATTGACCCTTCTCGGCCCTTTGGTATCTTTTTTTTGGGGGGGGGGATCGGTGATGAAACAATGGGGGGAATGCATGATGGGGGTTGTAGAACTTGTAAATATGCAGTTTAGGTGTTCTTCATTCCCTGTAACGCTTATTCGTTATATTGTCTTGTATTATTCTCCGCATTCAATTTTGCAGTTATTCCTCTGATTCCAATTTCTAACATTCTTTTTCGAAGTTTTTCGGGATTGTTCCTAGTGCTCCTATTATTATCGGTACTATTTGGACTTTCTTCATCATCCAAATCCCTTTTAATTCTCTGGCTAGCTCTTTGTATTTGCTTCGTTTCTCCTTTTCTTTCATACTCACCCTGTGATCAGCTGGGACTGCAAAGGCCACGATTTGACAGGATTTGCCTGTTTTTGTATTCCTTTTGGGCAAGTTTGCTGCATTCGCTTAATATATGGTTTATTGTTTCGTCTCTTTGTCCACAGAGTCTGCATTTGCTGTTTTCTTGTGTTTTATCGATCCTTGCTTTGATATGGTTGGTTCTTATCGAGTTATCATGTGCTGCAGTTATTAGAGATTCAGTTTCTCGGTTTATATGTCCTTTTCGCATCCATGTCCAGGTGTTTTCGTTATTCTCATCTTTTGTCATTCTTATGAATCTTCCGTGGAGTTGTTTTTCTTCCCACTTCTCTTTTCTCATTTTGTCGTTTGTCTCTCTGTTTTCTGTTTTGTTTTTTTCAGTGTCTCTCGCTGCCATAATTATTCTTTCAGTGTTTTGCATTATGTATTTTTCTAGTGCTTTTGTCGTGTCCTTCACACAGTCTTCTATAGAGATCAGTCCCCTCCCACCGTCTTTCCTTTTCACGTAGAGTCTGTCAATATCATCCTTTGAGTGTAGTGCATTATGCATGGTCATGAATTTCCTGGTTTTCTGGTCGAATTGTCTCAGTTCTTCTTTTATCCACCCTATAAACAGCCCAGAGTATCTTACTAGTGATACTGCCCATGTATTGATACCTTTTATTAGGTTTCTACTATATAATTTAGTTTCCAGGAGTTTTATTGTTCTCCTAAGGTATTCCTTTCCAACTTTCTCTTTCGTTTCTGTTTCTCTGATGGTGTCCGCTTCCAGAATTCCCAAGTATTTATAGTCGTCTTGTTTCTCTAGTGCCCTCATTTCTGTTTGGTTGGGTAGTTCCATGCCTTCTGCCGTTTCCAGTTTTCCCTTTCTTATAACTAGTTGTGCGCACTTTTCCATTCCAAATTCCATTTGGATATCTTGGCTGAAGATTCTGGTAGTGTTAATTAGTGTCTCTAGCTCCTTTTCGGTCCTTGCAAAAAGTTTCAGATCGTCCATGTACATCAGGTGGTTCATTTTTTCCTCTGTATTGGAGAACTTGTATCCGGCTTGGCACTTTCTCAGAATACTGTTCAAGGGCATCATGGCTATGATGAACAGTAGTGGTGATAGCGAGTCTCCTTGGAAGATGCCTCTTTGTATGTTAATTTCTGTTATGTGTTGTCCATCAGCTGTCAATTCGAGTCTCACTGTTTTCATTGCATTTTCTATTACGTTGGTGATCCTGCTTTGTATTTTATACATTTTTAGGCATTCTATTATCCATGCTTGGGGGATCCTGTCGTACGCTTTTTTGTAGTCGATCAATGCCTATTATTATAATTATTATTATTATTATTATTATTATTATTATTATTATTATTATTATTATTATCTGATCATTATCTTATTTCACTATTTTTTATGATTATGATATTAGTAATAATGCTAATTTAGATGGAAAGCTAATTTCTTAATTGAATTTAATTTGGTATATTTATAACCTAACTATTAAATTAAATACTAGCTAACAACTTTTGAATACTAATATTTCATGTCTTGTGAAATTCAATATATATATATATATATATATATATATATATATGATGACAACGTCTTGTCAGACGAGTGCCACTCCCTCAGACAATTAAAGTCCATGAGCCCAAAAATTACTTCCATCGCCACAGGACCATTTTAAGAGACAAATGCCTGAGGAAGTATCTATACACAGATGATGTTACAGAGTCTTAGCTTTGTACGACGGCTAAGTATCTCCCTCAGTTCAAAATGTTGAGATCCAGCAACAAGCAAGAGCAAGATAGCCAGCAACAAGTTCAACTGAAGACCAGCTTAATGCGGGTACTGGTCTCCCACTTTATGTTTTTTTTTAAATCAGAGATTTGCTTCTCCTAGAAAGGTTGCCTTCACCACGGCTTACGGGAGCCCTATCCACCCCAACACACATATACATACACACAAACACACACGGTGCTAGTTGGCCGTTGATCCGGTTCATATATATATATATATATATATATATATATATATATATATATATATATATATATGTGTGTGTGTGTGTGTGTATGCATATGTAGGTATTTATTTGCTTCCCCACGTAAGCAAAATGTGACACAAGGTCGGCTTTATGTGAGGTGAAGGGGGAGGGAGGGGGAGGGGATGGCACATATAAGGTTGCCCCTACATGTACCAATAACCAATTGCCACAAGGGCAATGGTCACAAAGTGCAACATCTGCCGGAACAGATACTACACTTTATGCATATGTATATACATATATATATGCATATGCACATATATATATATATATATATATATGCGTATATATATATATATATCCATATGCACATATATATATATATGCGTATATATATATATATATTGCATTATTATATTATGCTTTTAATTTTCTATTTACTCATGAATTTATTTCCTTGACCCCCCCCCCCCCCTGTTATTAACATGTCTGCTCTGTTCGCTTATCGATGTCTCTAACTCATCTCTTTTTGTGACATCCACCTCTTCCTTCCTCTATGGATAGTTCGCTTACGTTCGCCTTTTCGCCTCTCTGCCTTGTGTTTTCTTTGTAACTCTCGGCCTCCCTTACACTGAAAACCTTGAATACACCTTATTTTATTATTTCTTTTTTCTTTCTATTCTTTTTTTTCCCATAATGTCTGGAGTTTATAGTCTGATAACTTCTGCCCCTCTCCTTCTAAATATTTTAATATTTGAAATGTTTTTTTTTTAAACAAATAGAACTTTCTTATTCTTCATTTGAGAACTTGTTTTTTCTGTGGGAGACAGACATTTTTTAAGTCGTCTGACGAGGCCTTGTGGTTTTAACAAACCAGCTGTCTGAAACATCAGCATGTCCAGTGTGACGACCTTGTAAATTTGTTTATATCAATATATATATATATATATATATATATATATATATATATATATATATATATATATATATATATATATATATAAAATAAATTCCACAGTCAAACAACATCGCAGTTGGATTTCGGCGCGGTTTGCTTGATCTGTGTTTGTTAATAGAAATTCTTGTGTGCGGGGCGTTTTCTTAGTTGGTAGAGTGCTTGCCTCGCATGCCAGAGGCTCGGGTTTCGAATCCTGAGTTCGGATGTGTCTAACTGATGAGCCCAAATGAGGGCGAAACTCGAGTCTTGGACTTCCGGTTCGCTGACTGTCATGGCTCTTGCGAGCTGCGATGTTGTTTGGCTGTGGAATTTATTATATACAATCTCTCACATTTTGAAAATCATATATATATATATATATATATATATATATATATATATGTGTGTGTGTGTGGGGGGGTTATATGTATGCATGCATGTATATGTATATATTTAAAAGTATTAATTTTAAATATGAACTTGTCTGATTAAAATAAAACAAAATGCATCATTATCTATCCACGGACTGTATATGTATATATATAGTCATCGACATACAGCATGTTTTCGCAGCTCATCAGCGAGGCTAGATAGACAACTACCTCAAGTCAGGATTGAAACCCGACCGCCTGTACGATAGTTAAGGCTCCTAACCATTACGCTAATCGGCGGCTGCTGTGCGAGTCGGTAATTAACGATGTTTTGATATCGTCCGAACTACCTCTCCTCGATTTGTTTACACAAAGAACATCGCTTTTACACGCTAATGGCGATTCGTGTATCACTTCTCAGTATGCTCAACTCAAGATGAGGAGCATCATAGTCATCCAACTACAGTATTGTTTCGCTGTTTCACAGCTCATCAGTGCGGCTAGATAGGTGACTACCTCAAGCCAGGATTGAAACCCGACCGCCTGTACGACAGTCAAGACTCTTAACCATTACGCTAATCGGCGGCGGCGGCTGCTGTGCCAGTCGTGAATTAACGATGTTTTGACATCGTCCGAAATACTCAAACTCGATTTGTTTACATAAAGAGCATACGCTAATGGTAATTCGTGTGTCACTTCTCAATATGCGCAACTCAAGATGAAGAGAATTATATATATATATATATATATATATATATATATATATATATATATATATATATATGTGTGTGTGTGTGTGTGTATGTGGGTGTATATATATATATTTATATATATATATATGTGTGTGTGTGTGTGTATATATATGTGTGTGTGTGTGTGTGTGTGTGTGTGTGTGTGTGTGTGTATTGTCCAGTTAAGGCGCTGTTCCCAACCTAGTGAAGAAGATAAAGCTCTAACTACCAGTTTGCTGTTATGTTCGTTCATTGATAGATGAAATAGATAAAAGCAACATTTAATTAATTTAGTTCAACGTAAGTCTACGTCAACGTAGTTCGCATAGCTACTTTGAAACAGTTCAATATTATTAGATGTCTTGAGTGGCAAGATATAAGTTTCCGACTGCGTGATTTTGACGCTACCCGTTTACCTCGTCCCACTACAGTTAGGAGGCTTACGAGGTGCCTTAAATAAGTTTCCAGACGTTTTTCGTATAGACACTTCTATTGATAGTACACATATGAAACTCTTATCCCCTTCGAAGTAATCTCCACCGGCTGCAATACATTTGTTGTACCGTTCCAATCACTTTTGGAAGACCCCATGGAAGTCCTCTTGTGTGAACGTTACAATGACCCTCATTACAGCTCTTCAATAGTCTCATAACGAAAGCCTCTAATGTTTTCCCTGAGTTGAGAGAATAGCTACAAGTCACAGGGAGCAAGACCTGAACTATACGGAGAGTGAAGATCTGTCTTGATGCCACATCTTGGTCAAATAGTCTATGACAAATATGGTGTCGTGTACTGGTGCATTCTGCATCTTCAGTTCCTCGCACTTGTTGTCTCTATAGACACAAAAAGACTCGTATCCATGCAATTCTTTATTTGGCCAATCAACTCTGGTCTTCTGACTTCCTTACTCCTCCCACACATCTCATCACCCCTCACAGATTCCATACCTTCTTTGAATTCCTTATGCCACTCAAAAACTGATGATCGATTCATATAATATTGTCCAAAAGCAGTCTGAAGCATTCCATACATTTCTGTTCCATTTTTCCCAAGTTTGAAATAAAAGTTAATTGCATATTGTTCTTGTAAAGTGTCCTCATGTCCATATTGCATTTTTGAAATCCACCAGTTGTGACACTCAGACTTTACAAGGGTGCATTCCAATTCCTGCTGTAGACGTTTATTTGAACCTGAAATCATAAAATCGGTCAGTCATCTCATAAAATGTATAACATACCGCATTTTCAAGAGTCTATGACAATTTAAAACGCCTGTACAAAAAAGTCTGGAAACTTATTTACGGCACCGCGTACATTTTAGAGATGCTTGGTTGGTTATTTTGTAATCCCATACTGTTCCTATGTGATCATTTACTGCCATAAAGGTTTTGCATCGGAGATTCTTATGGAGATTATTTAATGAAGAAGAGGCGCTCACCCTAAGTAGATTGAACCAGTTTCCTTTAAAAGAGGAAATTTCACAGGAAAATCAAATTCGCAAACATTTCCCAGTCGCTCGTGTATCTCTTAAAGAAGAGATGATAACATTAGGTTTTTGCAGTTCTTTTAGAGAGGTGTCAGCGTTCTATATATAGCGATAGCTGTTCCCAAATGGTTACCCATCTGATATTGACTGGATTTGACGTTGCTTATCTTTGGTGGAATAACATGTACTTGTGTGTCAATGTGAGTATACAATATATTACTTGCAGAAGTATTTGATTCGTATATTCTTTTTTTTTCTTTTTTAATGCATAGCTGTAAGAATATTTGGGAGTTGTGTAAAGAGATGTTTGTGTTTTTCAAAATTTCTTGTAAATCTTGTAATGCCGGTTACACCACATGTGATAAAGAAATAAGACAATCAACCACTGGGCATAGTTTTGTTTATGGCGAATTTCTTCGAACTAAACACAAGAACGAATAGAAGGAAATGCAAGCGAATCAAATATTTTAAATCATTTAATACTAAATGTGAAAAATAACTAGATGTTATTTACTAGAAGTTGATTTTTTTTAATGACATCTCAATCCTGTTTAGTCATTTAATGCCATGAAATGTTATTTAGTGTAGATTCTTATGTGTGGGTTATTTGTAGTAGTATTGTGTCGTATGTGTTTCTTTTTTTTACCATTTTATTTATTTTTTAGTGTATAGTGGTAAGAATATTTGTAACAAGATGTTTTTGTTTTTCAGATTTTCTTATAAAGTCTTTTATTTAATTCTGTATATGGAAAAATGAATGAGCATAATTCACTATAATTTGTTGGTTGGTGGTTGATTGATTAGCTAGTTAATTAGTTGGTTAGTTAGGTGTTTGGTTGGCTGGTTATTTGGTTGGTTGGCTGGTTTATTGTTTGATTAGTTGATTGGTTATTTATTTGGTTAGTTAGGCGGTTGGTTGGCTCTTTATTTTGTTGGTTGGCTGGTTGTTTGGTTAGTTGATTGGCTGGTTGGTTAGTAAATTAGTTGGTTGGTTGGTTGGTTTGTTAGTTGGTTGCCTGGTTATTTGATTGGTTGTTTGGTGGTAGATTGGTTGGTTGGTGATTGGTTGATTGGTTGGTAGGTTAATTGGTTGGTTGATTGGTTGTTTCATTAATTGGTGGTTGATTGGTTGGTTGTTTGATTGGTTGGTTAATTAGTTGGTTAGTTATTTGGCTGGTTATTTGGTTGGTTGGTTTATTAGTTAGTTGCTTGGTTGGTTAATTAGTTGGTTAGTTAGAGGGTTAGTTAGCTGGTTATTTGGTCGGTTGGTTTGTTGGTTGGTGGGATGGTGATTAGTTGGTTATTGGTTGGTTGTTTCGTTGGTTGGTAGTTGGTTAGTTGGTTTATTGGTGCTTGGTTGGTTGATTTTTTTGGTTGGTTGGTTGGTGGTTTGTTGTTTGATTGGTTCCTGGTTGGTTCGTTGCTTGTTTGATTTGTTAGATGCTTGTTTGTTTATTTGGTTGGTTGAGTGGGTGGTTGGTTAGTTGGTTTGTTAGTTTGTTTTGAATATCATGCCAACATTATAAAATCATTTCATATGCTGAAAGGTTATTTATCGTAGATTCATATATGTACATTATTTGCAATAGTATTAGTCGTATGGATTTCTTTTTTAACGTATAGTGGTAAAGAAATACGAGAGGTGGGTAAAGAAAATATTGTTTTTTTTTTCAAATTTTCTTATAAAATCTTGCGACTTTCAAAAAACTGAATCTATTATCTAAATAAACTTTGTTAAGGAAATCCTTCATATTTTCTATTTGGTAATATTTTTGCTTGGTTTCTTCAAGGTCTTTACAGCCAATGAATATGTGTCTAAAGATGAAGGATATGCACGTTGGAAGTTCTCCCATCAAAAGGTTTGACTGGATTAAAAAAGTATTACTGATTCGTATTCTTGACAACCAGATTTTAAGGAGTTTAAATATGTGTTATGGCAGGCTGTATATTAGAATAAATTAGTATAGTGCAGGCATCATCATCATCATCATCATCATCATCATCATCATCATCATCATCATCATCATCATCTATATTACAAGCTATATATTGAAATTATTGGGATAGCACAGATATTATCATCATTTATATGGCAGTCTTTATATTGAAATAAATTAGGATAGTGTAGATATCATCACCATCATCATCATCAGCAGCAGCAGCATCAGCAGCAGCAGCAGCAGCAGCAACAGCAGCAGCAACAGTAGCAACAGCAGCAGAAACAGCAACAGCAACAGTAACAGTAGCAACAGCAGCATCATCATCAGCAGCAACAGCAGCAGAAACAACAGCACCAGCAACACAGCAGCACCATACGACACTCTTTATATTGGAATAAATTCGCTGCCCTCTTCATTTAATCGGGGCCAAATTTAAAGCAGTTTTACATTAAATTCCTATTAACCCCTAACTCTCCATTGAACAGATACCATGATACTTTTATTGCTGCATCTTATATAAAAATCCATACAAAATTTCAGCCAGATCAGACCAGTAGTTTCAGTATAAAAACTTATAGAATAAATATGGTAATGTGGTGATTAATCCGTATTAATCATTATTAATCACTGATTGTGAATCAAACAAATACCATAATACTTCGTCCGCTGAATCTTATAATAACAAGAATCCGTACAAATATTTTTTAAAAATTAAAAAAAAATCCATTATTTATTATCGAGCACCTAAATTTTCTGCATGTTTTCGCTTCCTTTAAAGTGCACGTCGTCATTTTCAATCGGCCAAACCTTTACGGAGGTCGTGTCTCAGCCCTGCGAAGAACGGATAACTTTACTAGTACTAGCAATAATTAAGAGAGAGAGAGAGAGAGAGAGAGAGAGAGAGAGAGAGAGAGAGAGAGAGACACAGGTGTACAAGTTTCTCTCACAATTGAATGCTGCAAAAACAGATAACGAGGTGTGGCTTTTCAAGATGAATGCTTCAGCAGAAGGAGGCGAGAGTCGCCTAATTGTCACGAACGACTCACCTGTCGTTTATTAAAAAAGAAATTGCCTGAAGTCGCAAAGATTGCTGGATCATTGAACAGATCATAACCTAGTACTTCAACAAGCTACTGAATAATGCCAGTTCACTTACACATATATATATATATATATATATATATATATATATATATATATATATATGTATATATGTATATACGTATACATTCATATATATATATATGTATATATATATATACACCTATAAAGTTGAAATTTTTCTCTGACATTGATATTAAAAACCTTTTTTATTTAAAAGTTATTAAATAAAACTTCTTAATATGCTCAGTCATTTATATGCACGTGACTTGGTATATATATATATATATATATATATATATATATATATATATATATATATATATATATAATTTAAAGGAGATTAGAATAATAGTCTAAAGAGCTAAGTGTATTTTAATGTAACAGTGAAATTACTAGTTTAATTAAAATACAGGAAATGCTCGTTGTAATTTAGATATATAATAAGCTCGATAGTTAAATGTCCTAGAGCTAATTCAATATTAAGTAAAGTGATTTTCAATTTAAAAATTAAAAAAAAAAAAAAAAATTTAAATTTAAAAATCAAATTTTAATTAAATTAAAAATCAGTTTCATAAGAAGGAACAACAACAAAGTCAATTATCTGTACGATCGTTTCGGAAATCCGTGCTTTTTATTTGTGGTATACATGAAGTTATGTAGAACAATTATATATAGTTTTTTTGGTAAGCACGGTCTCCTCATCAGCAAATTTAGGAGGATTTTTATTGAATTTAAAAGACACCATAAATAAACCTAGCATTAAAAGTAAGGCAGATGAATCTGAAAAAATTGAAATAAAAGGTTTGGATTTAAAATTTATAAGAAAATTAATATAGGTTATAGATAGAAATGAGTAGAAAAAATATATATTTTTGAATTTACATAATAAATTTGATTTAAAAATATATAGAGATAGTTACCTTTTAGTTTTTCTTTTTTTGAAATCAGGAACTGTGTTTAAAGTAGTCATTTAGATGTTTGCTATAGCTTTTTATTTTATTGAATGATGAATTTTAAAAGGGTGACGCTCGTGCAGTAAATTGTTTCCGTTAGCGTATTTTGATTTAAAGACGCTACAGTTAATATATATAGAGAGAGTATTTATTTTGCAAGTTTTTAAGGGGAGATAATTGTCATGTATTATTGACTTTATTTATTATTTGATTTATGGGTCTAGGGGAGGTAATTGGTTTAACTTAATTTATTTAAAAAAAAAAATTGTAGTCTATTTTTACTAATGAGTAATTTTTAATAATTTAAGGTGGTTTATATTTATTAAATTTAAACCAACGTTTATGATTACATGTCAGAAGCTCGTGTCTTGAATTTACTAGTTTGGTTGTATTTTTTATATTTTCATATTTTAAAATTTTTAGGGTTTCTTTTGTACATAGTGGACAAAATTTATCTCCTGGTTTATATGATTTGCAAGTCTCAATTATTTGCCATTTTAAGTTGAAAGAAATATCGCTATTTTTTAGTTGCCAAATATAGTTGGATAGAGTAGTTTGGTTTGATAGAGAGTTATTTTTAAAAGAATGTTTGTGCGTTGAAATTCTATGTTTTATTGGGCCAGATGTGGAACCAATATATATTACCTCTTGATTATTGTGATGTACAAATATGAAAATATAAAAAATACAACCAAACTAGTAAATTCAAGACACGAGCTTCGGATTTTGCATGTAAAAGTATTTAATGTAAGTAAATCACAGATCTTACTTGGTTAAAAAAAGGGCGAGGTAAGGGGAATATATATATATATATATATATATATATATATATATATATATATTTATATATATATATATATATATATATTTATATATATATATATTTATATATATATATATATATATATATATATATATATTTATATATATATATATATATATATATATATATATATATATATATATTAAGTGAAAGGGATTCAGGAGATAAAACTCCTGTATTCAAACGAGGTTATTAAAAATGCCATATAAAAAGAGCAAAAATATAATATTTTTATTTATATAGACAAATATTACATAGTCGCTACACCGAGCATGTCAATTGTCCGAAACATTAGCATGTTCAGTGTAACGACTATTTAATACTTACTACCAAGCTCTACCTATATATTGAGCACTGTTGAAAATTTGCACATGAAACTATATCTTCTTATATCAGTTTATGCGATTAAATAAAATAGTCATATATATATATATATTATATATTTATTTTTTAAAAACAGTAATCCACGGACACGCGTGCTTTGGAGCCCTACTCCTCTTCAGCGTAGCTTGACTGTTGGTAGGATTCGAACCTGGGACCTTATGTATTTCAGTCCAGCGCTCTTATCCATTCTGCTATGTTGCCACAGACGATTTACTGCACCGTTTTTATCGTTCATCTGTTTAAGTGGTTTTTGTTTATATATATATATTGTCTATATATATTTTATAAATTACTAACTCGCTCCACCTACGTATTGAGCACTTTTGAAGTAAATCTTAAAGTTTTCGCATAAATCTATACTATCGTATATTAATTTTATGTGAGTAAATTAAGTAGTTATATATATATATATATATATATATATATATATATATATATATATATATATATATATATATATATACTATCAGCCGCCCAGCCTTAAAAATATGCTTAAGTATGATATTTTAATCCGTGCAGATTATTATAGAGCCAATTCACAGACACACACACACGCGCGCGCACACACACACACATATATTATTCAAGCACGTCTGATTGAACACGATAGAGTTATTCTTTCCGAGTTTTTGTGGATATATTTTCTATTCGTCGACCGGTCTTTTTAATTTCAACTGGCGTTTTGTATAGAATGGCGCCGAAACGTTGTTGTTCGACCATATTCTAAAGCGGTTTCTATCGGTGCGTCTGATTATCATCAGGCGCAATTGTTGTTGTCATCGTTTTCTTTTTCTTTTCCTTTGAGGCTTCGTGTATTTATATATATTTTTTAATTGATTATAAAGGTGGGTGCAGGAAGGTTAGGGGGTGATTAACTTCTATTTTGATTCCGATTTTCTTAGTTTATAGTTTATTTATTTAGTGTCTTGTTAGTTATTAAATATTGTTAGTATATTTGTCCCAGTGTGAAATGAGACTCGGTTAAAAAGGGGCTGTAGTTTTTTGATAAGTATCGAATTTTAGCATTGTTTGTTAAGATATTTCTAATGTCAGACGGTTGTAGGTTTTTATCATGGGATGGTGGGTGTTGTTTTATGGAACTATTGTCAGCTAATTGGTAGCTTAATGGCAGAGAGAGTGTTGTTGTTGTGTGGCCTACGTATGCGTTATATGAGTTTTTAGAGTGGTTTCGGAGACATTCTTCGAAGGGGCAAATACATTTATACACTACATTAGTTTTGTTTAGTGTGGTATTCCTATTGTTATTGTTATTAAATTATTATTATTATTAAATTGGAGGTTTTAAATTTAGTATAATATATTATTAGTTTGATCTTTTTGTTTTGGTCGGTGGGTCTGGTGTATCTTTTAATTAGTTTTTTTTATTGTTTTTTTTCATCTGTTTTATAGTTAGTTGGTTTTTATATTATACTTTGATGCTGTTGTTTTTGTTAGAGTTTATGTTTTTATTGTGGAGTGAGTTTAAATAGAGTTTTATGTGCTTATCAACGATTTTATCGGGAAAGTTATTTGTTTTATGTTTGTTAGTTCTTTGTAAAATATTTGTCGGGTTGATGCTATATTCTATACATTCTATACAATATGCCAGCTGAAATAAAAAAAGACCGCTCGGCGAATGGAAAAGACATCCAGAAAAATGGGAAAAAAGGAATAACTCTGTCGTGTTCAATCAGAAGTGATTGAATAATGACTTGCTGCCAAAATATACAAATATATACAGTATAACTCCTCTAATTTGAACATCCGCTTCGTTCAAATTTCTAGAAGAAAGTCCTTACTTTAGTGACAACTATGTTTTGCAAGTAATATCACTCCGAAGAGAAGCTACAGAACCAAGAAATTGCAGTTAACTTTAATTGTCTAAGAATTAAAAAATAGTAAATGAAATTCATTGCTATATGATACTTCAAGTATATATTAAGTTGAGTTTACGATATATTGCAAGTAAGAATTTTTAAATCTTATTACCGGGAACAAAAACATTGAAAATAAATTAAATCTACTCTTACTTGTTAGATATTTATTACCTAAGTTATCATCTACAGAAATCATACATTTATGTAAAATACAGTTTTTTTTTAAATTTATTCATTGAATGAGTCTCATTGCAGTTTCATCGATTGAGCTCTCGGGCGCTGCCATTGTATTCCGTAAGCGATCACGAAAATCTACAATTTCTTGGTTCTGTAGCTTCTTAATGATTATATCCCTTCGGAGTGACATTGCTTGCAAAACATAGTTGTCACTAAAGTAAGCACTTTTTTCTAGAAATGTTATAACCGTCTCCATAGACTTTTCTGCATCATCCCATAATATTACTTCATCAGAGTGTTCTTGGTTATTTACATTAGGGTCAAGAGAATGGGAGCTGTCGCTATTTTCATCACCATTACTGCCTTCAGGATATTGATCAGTAGTTTCCTCATCTTGCTGCACCCAAATTTCAACATAATTTGCATTAAGTGATTTAAGAACAGTGTGGTTGGTCAGTAATCGTTTTGTTTCAAAAATTTTTTCTAGACCAGATGTATTCTCTGATTCTTTCAGTTCAGAAGCCTTTGACGCTGGGCATAATTTACTCCATGCTTTTGTTAATGTGCTTGCTCAAACTTGATTCCATGCACTTGGGAAAGAAAATATGGCATCTTTGATAGTAAAATGGCGCTGAAAATCGCTAATACTCACGGTACTATTTATCATATTCATCATGAAATCATTTCTGTAGAAACATTTTAAGTTCCAAATAATCCCTTGATCCATAGGTTGGATGAGAGAAGTCACATTAGGTGGTAAGTAGCACACAAAAAATCTTCCCGTAAGATGACACTAGTTCTGACTCATAAGGATGTGCTCTACAATTGTCCAACAGAAGCAAGTACTTTGAATCAGGTTTACCTAATTCAAGAAAACGTCTCTGGACAACTGGCACAAATTCTTGCAAAAAAACATTTTTTTAAATAACTGTTGATTCATCCATCCATTTCGTGAAGAATAATAGGATACTGGCAAAGGTGAAACTCCTTTCAATGCTCGGGGACACTTTGATCTGCTGATGACAGGAAGCTTAAGTTTATGAGTTCCAGAAGCATTAACGCATACCATCACTGTTAGTCGTTCTTTATTTAATTCGAATCCTTTTATTTTCTGCTCCTCGGATCTGGCTAATGTTTTTGTAGGTAAGAACTTCCAATTTACGCCACTTTCATCAGCGTTGTAAACATCCTCTGGTGTTAATCCATAATCGGCAATTATCGTCTTGAATTTGTCACAATAATTTGATGCTGCGTGTGTATCAGCAGACCGTTGTTCGCCTGACATTGTTAATTGTCTTATACCATGTCTACTCTTAAAGCTCCTAAGCCAGTCTTCACTGAATTTCATATCTTCTGCGATATTCAATTCTTCCTTAAGAAATTTTGCTTTAGCAATTAACATGGGCTCAGATATTGCTACACCTTCATTCCGTTTTGCTACAAACCACCCATGCAATATTCGATCAAATTGAACTTGCTTTGGTCTGCGAAGAGTCCTTCTTTTGACGTGTCTTTTATTTGAAGAGAAAGGAGCAGCCTTCAATATTTCCTCCTTTTACTTTTTGATGTAAAACAGTGTACTTCTTCCAATCTTATAATCTCAATATAACGCTATTTTCAACTTCAGCATCTAATTTTTCTATAATTTGACGTTTTTCGAGTAAAGTCAGTGTCACTTGTTTTCTTTTAGAGTTGCAAGCCATTGTGATGGGTTGTTTTACAGTATTTTAAATATAGCAATCTGAAAAAAAATTAATTATCAATAGCTAATCTACATTAATTACATAGTACCAATATTAACATTTCTGCGCAATATCTGACTAAACCATGTAAACAGTTTTACTGCAACTCCGCATCAAATATGCTAATACAATTTCAATGACGAGATAGTTCAAGTTTAGAGAAAGTCCAGGTTAAGAAGAAGTCCAAATGAGAGGAAGTCCAACTTTAGAGGAAGTTCAAATTAAAGGAGTTTTACTGTACATTACTGTTGAGACGATTATTCGGAATCCGGAATCGGAAAAATGGAATAATTTTCAGGTATTAGAAAAAATGTGTGCCTATTTTTCGATGCCAAAAACGATTCTTTTAATTGATTTTTTGACTTGATTTAGTTTAAAGCAAAATCGTTCACTGCTGCTAGCAATTTAATAATAAATATTCATTGATTTGAAACTATCAATACATTTACAATCTGTGGACCATTCCTCAAAAGTGTATTTTTACGTTTGAGAAAATATATGTAGGTTTAACATGTATTTTTACGGTCAGTTTTAAAACTTCTGCCATCATATTTTTGTATTAATAAACGCGAATATCTGCATGATTCTAAATATATTTAACCGTATTTTCCGGCAAGTGGAATTAAAAGCGCTATCGTATTAATATATAGATTCTTGCATCATATTTTGGAAGAAGAAGGACAAAAAGGTAAGAGATTTAACTAGAAAAGAGGATTATGGCTACTGGCGAGACTTCTATAAAATATAACGCACCTACTGCTCCTACATCACGGGGGATATGGAAAAAGAAGCCATTATGAATTAATGATTCGTTTAATCAATAAGATAATCATGTATGAGGACGGGATATTCACAAATATCAAATATAACCTGGCAATGCCGGGTACTTCAGCTAGTTGAAGAATAAAAGACTATGAAATCACTAATTATGTCTGTCGTTGTTAAGAAAAGATAACACGATATCAGAAGGTATGTTGTTTGTGTATATGTAACCCCTTTCCACACACACACATAGTGACACAAACGAGCCGTTATATATATCCGAACGTTTTTGTTTTGAATACATCCAAGGACACTGCAAAATATTTAAAATTATGCACGCAAATATATACAACCATGTTATACAGGCTCCCAATATATTACGTGCTGTTCTCTATTGAGTAAATAGTTATAATTAATATCATAGTCTTCTATAATATAAATCTCACTTGTCTGTTTAAATGTATGCATGTATGTATGTGTGTATGTCTGCTTAAAACTTTCGACAGAGGCAACAGATTTTCACGAGATCGGTATCATTTTGAAGCACGACACTTCGGACGATAAATAGCGAAAAATTGGCTAAAAACATTAATTCATTCACCCTCAACTGCGCATGTTCTACAGTGAGGGTTCGTTTTTTTCGCCGATATTTTCGAAAGGTATCCCATCTTTTCGATTGTCTATTCTTAATTTAAACCTACGTCACTTCCAGTTTGGCGATGGATGCAACAGCAAAGACGTCACGTTTTTGTTTTTCATGTTCTTTTCCTACTTCGCGGTACGGGTTCGAGCCTGCCTGCCTACTACCACTTTTTCTTCTTTTTTTTTTTTGCTCAACACACACCGCCAAACACCCAAGCAACGCCGGGCACCCAGGCTAGTACTATATAAATTAAATAAAATAATATAAGAATCTAATCAAAGAACAAACATACGATAGCAAATTTAATTAATTAATCCCCCAATAAAAAAAATAAATAAAATACAATATATTACACACAACTTATAAAAACATCTGGATTAAATTAAAACTCGCCTTATATAAAAGATAACATAGTTTCTGCCCTTAGATCAGCTTACTAAGTAGTCTTTCTTTATTAATTAGTTTAATTCAAATTCTATTGTTTTAACCGTTTCTCAACTAGAATGCAGTTAATAAAAAGAAACAGATAAATTAATAAACAATAATTATGTTTAAAATACAAATCATTTATAAGTATAGGTACATATAAATATAAATTTACGAAAGCCCTTCACTAATAATTAAAAAATTAATTGTATTAAAATAAAAATAAAATACTAAATAACACGTTTCAGGTCATTGTTTGCTGAAAGACTGTTACTGTTTACAGAAGTGCGTTTGAACGAAAGTTAAACGCATATCTGATGAAGAGATCCGAACACAGATATTCCATCAGACCATCTGATATAAGTAATCACGATACAAATATAAATAAAATGTGTGTATGAAATGTATACATTTGTAATTTTTATTTTAATGTATTTGTAATTTGTATTAATAAAACTTTTTCACCTGCTTCAGTTTGTGTATTTCCGTTACCTCTGCATTGTACTGCCTTCTTCATATTACATTTAACTACATACTATACAATGCTTCAAGCAAACTACATTCACCTCTTAAAAAATAAGTTTACTTGTTCTTCAACTGATATTCATTTAGCAGAAATAATTACAGAGAATGTTTGAACTTTCAAACAAATGTTGTTAATTTTGTCACGTAACTTGCATTCCCAGAAGATGATCCGATTTCAAGACGGATAATTGGGCAAATTTGTTTATCACGCCACAAGTTATGACGGTTTAATATGAAGTTTGAAAGCATCAATCTACCCAAGAAAAAACATGGTTAATGTGTAAACGAAATATGCGATGAAGAGAAACTATAATATACAAATAAAACGAAACATCTGTCCAGAAACTGATGATTTCAACTCAATTTTAGCATGAAGGTTATTTCAAGCGAATGCGTACGTTGCTCATGAAAGGTAACTAAATAAGTCAAAACGAAAAAAGACCACCAACAATAGTATAACGTTACCCAACACATTATAGCCTCAGTCGCAAAGTAGACAAAGAATAGGAAAGAACTTCAACTTGTTTTTTTCCCGTTGCAACGAGATTCATTTCCTCATTCATTTGTCACGTGTGAATTCTCGTTACGACCATGACGTCACGCATACCTTCAAACTTAATCTCGAATATAACCCACGCCTCTAACGTGATTGTTATCTCTAACGCGCTCTTTTTCCTTTTTTGTAGTTTTTTCTTTACCGGTGGGGTCATTCCATAAGCATTTGCTTACGCGCGCTGGCGCTATGTTACGATAATAAAAACAAGAAGATGATAAGGTAAACTGCAGGTTCAGACCACAATATAATTTTAAAAAGAAAGTGTAGTTCGCGTTGGTGGTGTATTATATAATATATTTTATAAGTGAAAATTTTACACACCAGAGATTATCCTATATCTTCACAATAAAGTATTCTTGCCACCCATCCACTGATGCATCTATCATGAATTTCTCACTTTTAGACATAGTCCGAAAAAAGAATCTCAAATCCAATAGGTCGCGCATTATTGTCCATGATCCAACCTTGGTCCCATCACCTCAATATTGCATGCATGTGCCTATTTCACAAGCACTTTAATGGAATGTGTTTCCCCCTCTCCCGATATATCCACTCCCGACTAACTTGACAAGCAGCAAAATCCCACCCTTTCATTGTTGAGTTCGCTAGATTTCTTCTCTAATAGTGTCTCTAGACTTTAGAATTCCCTCCCTGTTTTCTTCTTCTTTGACTGCAGTAACCTGCTGATATTTTAAATGTGTAGTAAACAGATATGTCGCTACTCAACTCCCCCCAAATCTTGTGTTAGAAACAATCCCAAATAGTAACCCCTAACTTTCTAACTAGCAACCTACCTTGTTTGGAGTGGAAAAGCGTAAAAAAAATGTTTTTAAAGTATGTCGCTATACAACAGTTTCCTATTGGTTTTACGTAGTCCTCTCATTATTTTTGTGTTCTGCAAAAAAATTCAGGCTGCACTAGTTTGGCAATAGATGGTGAGAAGAGCTGTGTGTCATCGTATGGTTTGCCTCTCCACATTCTCAAATGGTTAGGTCAGTTTTGTATATCACATCTAATCAAAGCAACTTCTGATCGCCCCATTCCTATTCTCGTGCGGTTGGGTGTTTTCCACTGGAGCTATGGTTTTCTGAACCGAATTGGAGAACCGCGAATAGGCCGAAATTAAAAAAAAAATGACTCAGGTTATGAAATCATTGTATACACATACGCATGCGAATGAATATATATGCATACATTCACACACAAAACAGTAAGTGAAATAAATAAGTATATATATGTATATATATTAGTAATATGAATTTATATTACTTATGTGTGTGTGTGTGTGTGTGTGTGTGCGTGTGTGTACAAGCAGGGGAGCTCGGCGTTGACCAGTCGTAAAATACGCTTAGATATGATGTTTTAATTTACGCAAATTTCGTATTATTTTATTAGACAGTCAATTCTCTATCAATTATTTCTTATTATTTTGTATCCCAATATTTAGTCATGATTTCCAAAGTAAAAATATATGAGTTGAGTGCCATCAGCTAGAATCGAAACCGAGACTAAAACTGAAAATGAGGGTTAAAGAATTATAGCGATCATTGAAAAAGAGGGGAAAATTGAAGGACAAAAAAAAAGTAAAAAAAAAAAAAAAATCGGAAGAAGGATAGAAGAAAGCGTAGATAAGAAATACGGAGATACCTATATATATATATATATATATATACATACATATATATATATATATATATATATATATATATATATATATATATATATATATATATATAGTCATCGACATATAGTACTGTTTCGTTGTATGACAACTCATCAGTGTCGATACATTAGCAAAGCCGATAATTAAACTCAGAACCATCGCGTTGACAGTCAGCAGTTCCACCTATCGACCTATGGGAGCGGTGGTGCCCACAAATAGCCTCGACAAATGTCTATTTTAAACAAAGAGTTGTCCACCACTTTTATAGTGTTCAAACCGCTTATTTACAAACAAACAGCCAGCTTTGCATTTTTCAGCCAATTAAGTAGTGGGTGTTATATATATATATATATATATATATATATATATATATATATATATATATATATATATATATATATATATATATATATACGTTTTATTTTTTATTACCGTATCTTTCTGTTAAGTTACATTATTGTTTCAGCTACCCGGCCGTATTTTTGGCCGTCTGTAGCTTCTTTGCCAAAAAAACGGCCGGGTAGCTGAACCAATAATGTAACTTAATAGAAAGATACGGTAATAAAAAATAAAACGCATATATGCTCAACAACAGTATTGAGCACTTTCTTCAGTTTTTATTAATTACCATTTCCACTAAATATATATATATATATATATATATATATATATATATATATATATATATATATATTGATGGCTACAAACCGCCATCAATTAGACTATATATATAGGCGATCCTGAATACAGAGTAGAACGTTCAGGGTCGCCTGACGATGTCTCATTCACTGAAACAGATGTCTGTTTGTAGCGACCAAATGTAACTGCTTACCTTCGAATATATATATATATATATATATATATATATATATATATATATATATATATATATATGTATGTGTGTGGGGGGCGTTCTAAACGTAATGTATCCTATTTTTTAACTAAAAATAAAATTGAAGACCTACGAAAACGGGAGCGGTATCATTAAAACGAGGGATATTTTGTGCTCCAGGATTATTTTACCACTATTGCTAATGCACTTTTTCCAGTGATTGGTGGCTGTACTTGGGCGTCCGAAGTGCGCTCTGTCATTCACATCTCTGTCGCCACTCTGAAATCAATGAACAGGTATGTTACGACTACTGAACTTATACATTCATGACCTTAAAGTTACACAACTCTGTTGCAGATATTGATGGTGTGAAACTTTAAGAAAGAAATCCCTGTCATGAATGTGCGTCAGAAACAAAGATACGTCATTGAATTTAATACATGCAGAAAAAAATTAACCGGGCATCATTCATTGGCGAACGTTTACGAAGCTGATGCAATTTCTGTAAGATCAGGTAGGAGATGGTTTCGTCGATTTTAGAGTGGTTGTGAGTGACAAAAACATCGCTCATCGCTGGCAGAAGTACATTAAAATCATGATGACTATGCAAAAAAAAAAAAAAATATTCTGAGCACAAAATGTCGCTCGTTTTAATGATATAACCCCTGTCTTCGTAGCTCTTCAGCATTTACGTTTTTGAGTTAAAAAAAATAGGAAGCCTTCCTTCTAAAATGATCCTCATATATATATATATATATATATATATATATATATATATATATATATATATATATATATATATATACTGCTGCTCAAAAATTTAAGACTACTTAAAAATCTTTTAAAAAAACACCCTTTTTTAAAGGATAGATTTTAAACTCTTCCGACTTAAGGTTACCAATACTACAATATAAAACGTTATGGAAACAAAAAGCTACATTCCAAAGATTTATTTTTAAAATTTGCATTTTTATTATATTAGGCTTTTTACACACGATCAAAATTATATACCAGAGACAAATTTGTATTAAATTGTACAAAAAGTGTACAAAAATTGTATGAAAAGTGTATGAAAACATTCAACTATCAAACTTAATAATGAGTTCTACCTCCATTGCTATTGATGATTTCAAAAATTCTTTGGGGCATGCTAGAAATAATGGGTTCCATTAAAGTGGGGGGATCCTGCTCCAGTTTCTGAAGATTGCTTCACGAAGTTCATTTTTTGCTGATTATTATTTGCCATTTCGATAAACATATCTTGTCATCCTTCCCCAAACATTTCCAATTGGGTTCAAGTCCGGTGAGCATGCAGCATGTCCCAAAAGATGGACTCCATTTTCTTGTAGAAAGCTCAAAGCCCGTCTTGCAGTGTGGATTGCAGCATTATCCTGTTGGAATAACCATCCATCCCCACACACCCTCCATCATCAAAGATGCTTTTTGTAGTATGCTAACGTAACCAGCTGCTGTCTGACGACCATGCACCACCTGGAGCTTCATCGTCCCTCTGTAAGAAAAGGCACCCCATACAATTACGGACCCTCCACCACTGTGACGTGTGGAAAAAATTTGAAGGGGTGTGTTTTTGTCATGCCAATATCGCTGGAAGTCATCAGGATCATCTAAATTGATTTTTTTCTCATCAGAAAACAGGACTTTCTTCCACTTCTCAACGTCCCAGGTTTGGTATTCACGACCAAATCTTAAGCGGTCAAGTTTTTGACGTGTCAGCAATCTAGGAATTTATTTACGTTTTTTATTTATCCTGCCTTTTTGTTGTAAGTGTCGTCTGATAGTTATTGGACTGCAATCATCATCTGTAACCGCCTTACTTTGAGTAGAAGAGAGTCCTCCGTCATTCATAACAACACGTCTGATTCTCTTTCTCAATGCAGGAGAAATTTTTTTTTGGGGGGGGGAGGCTGCTACCAAAGGATTTTGCTTTTCCATAATCCTCAGTGTTCTTTATAAAGTTGCAAATAACGGTTTTACTGCGATTTATCTTAGCTGCTATTGCTCGCTACGACAAACCTTGCTTATGGAATCCTAGAATTCGAAAGCGCTCAACTTCGGTTAGTTTTCTTGCTTTAGGCATGGTAACACCTTTACATAGTGATTGCTAATCTCGAACTAAATTAAAAACATTAGAATTACCACGAATCTAACTATTTATACCCGTGGTCATATAATTTCGATCATGTGTAAAAAGCCTAATTTAATAAAAATGCAAATTTTTAAATAAAATTTTTTGAATGTACCTTTTGTTTCCATAACCTTTTAGATTGTAGTATTAGTAACCTTAAGTCGGAAGAGTTTAAACTCTATCCTTAAAAAAAAGGTTTATTTTTAAAGATTCTGAAATGGTCTTAAGTTTTTGATCAGCAGTGTCTATATATATATATAGTAATTATTAAATACCTTCAGACACCAGTGTTTCATCATTTCGGAAATCATCAGTGCAGGGCGTCACGATTACCGCCGGTCGGGAGATTCAAACTCTGCGACGAAGCCATCTCTGATTCCATTAGCAAGGACCAAATCCACACGGCCACCGTCAACCGCGAGAAATATCGTTTAAATTTAAGCATTTATTTTTAAATGTTATTAACGTCTGTCAGAGTGATCTAATGATTATAATATCATGATCTGCGACTTTATTTCAACTGTAAAGTGCTCAACGATAAGAAACACGTTGCTTATATATATATATATATATATATATATATATATATATATATATATATATATATATATATAATATTATATTATATTTTATAAAGGGAATTAGACCGGGAATCTAAAAAGCAGAATCTATTTTAATGTATTAATACTTTTAAAAGGACAGTGCCCACAGTACTGTAGATATATAATAAGCACAGTAGGTATATGTAACTGTTGTGGCCTTATTTTAGGGGTTCACAATATCAAACAGGAGAGTTGGTAAAGTCATGTCAACGATTAGGCTGGCATGGAATCTCTGATTAGAGAGTCCAAAATGGCTGCCTTTCACAGCGATGGGAGAGTCCATGTGAAGACAGGAATAGGGGTGTCAGTTACCCCAGAACACCCCCATCCGAAGATTTATTTCCCTGAAATATAATTTTTTTTCTTAGGGTTGACTTCCAAGGGGTCCGTCAGCTTCCTTTTTCTAGTGGAACGACGTATTTCCGTACTGGTTTGAGGAGGTTCCAGATCAAATGCCTCATATAGGAAGTCCATCATCTCTTCTTCATATGGAATTTCACTTGGCTCGTCTGAAGTGCGTTTGCGAATTTGGTTTAAGTGTTTCTTATGTGTGGAGTGTGGTCCTTCCACCATATAGACCATACGACAGATCCTGTTAATGATCGTTCCCCGCTCCCAGAAGGTACTATTATCTGTATGCATTTGGAAAAATATCTTTTCTCCCGGCATGTAGTTCTTCTTGGGTATCGTCAGCTTGGTGTGTTTTACCTGCTTTGGTAATAACTTATCAAAAACTGGCCGTATTTTCCTGTCAAACATTACTTCCGCTGGAGACATCTGGGATGGTGTGTTTTCGTTGGGCGTTATGCGGTACACCTGAAGAAATTGTTGTAGGGCTTTTTCGGATGGCGTGTCCTTAGCCTTCTTCAAAGCTCTCTTCAGTGTGTCCACAAATCTTTCCGCCTGGCCGTTTGACATGGGGTGGTATGTCGGAGTTGTAATGTGGTCCACTTGGAAGTCTCTAAGGAACTCTTTAAAGTCCCCGGACTAAACAGTCGACCACTCCGAATCGTGCAAATAACTCATGAAGAGTTTTTATGGTGAAGTCCGTAGTTGGGCTCTTACATCTAAAGACTTCGGGCCACTTGGAAAAACTGTCCACTATTATAAGGTAGTAGTGTCCATCAAGTGGTCCTGCATAGTCCACATGTATTCGTTACCATGGATAGTCGGCTTTGGGCCATGGACTCAATTGAATAGGTGGTGCTTTCGCAGCTAGAGCACATCCTCTGCATGATTTCACTTTTTCTTCAATGTCCTTGTCCATGCTTTTCCAGTACACGTATGAACGCATGAGGCTCTTCATTCTGGTGGCGCCAGGGTGTCCTGTGTGAAAATCCCTGAGGATATTTTTTATGTAGGGTCGCTGGAATAACTATTCTATCTCTGTATAGTAGAATCTGGTCGCACACTGAGAAAGCTTCTGCTACTTGTTCATCCGATTCCAGTTTTGCTTTGGTTTCTTTTATAAAATCGTCACTCTCGGCTTCTTTTCTTATGTCGTCTAGGGTAACCGGAAGTTCTTTCACTGTGTTACATAGAATCAAACTGCAGTCCTTCTCTGATTGAAGTGATGCGATAACAGAATCCTCAAGCGGTTCTTCAGTTTTTGGTATTAACCGGGATAGGCCGTTAGCATGTCCTAACTTCTTTGATGGTAGAAACTCCATTTCGAAGTCGTAATTGAGTAGGATTGTTCCCCATCTTTGCAGTCTGTTTGCCGTATGTGTAGGCAATCCTTTTCTTGAACCAAAGATAGCGATGAGCGGCTTATGGTCCGTTTGAAGCTTAAAATGTCTTCCATGTAAAAATCTATTGAATTTAGTCACAGCGAAAATAATACTTAGAGATTCTTTCTCTATTTGGGAATAATTCTTTTCCGCCGGTAGTAGGGTTCTAGACGCATGTGCTATCGGTTTCGTTGAACCATCAAGCATTTTATGTAGGATGCATGCGCCGATTCCATATGCGCTAGCGTCACTAGCGACGATTATGTCCCGTTTCGGATTATAATGGGTCAGGAACAGTTCTGATGTGAGCACGTTTTTTAGCTTTTCGAATGCAGTCTGGCATTCTGTGGTCCAATCCCAAACTTTGTCCTTCCTAAGTAGCTCGTTTAGGGGTGCACGTAAAGTATGCAGGTTTGGAATAAAAGCTTGATAATAGTTGGCTAAGCCTAACAAACTTTGCAAAGTTGTTAAGTCATGTGGCTCAGGCATATTTCTTATCGCTGTGGACCTTTCAGGATCGGGCCGTCTACCGTTCTTGTCTATTATCTGACCAAGGTATTTAATTTGGTTGAGGAAAAATTCGCATTTTGTGTCTTTCAGTGTGAAGCCATACTCACTTATTTTTTCAAATACCCGAAAAACATGTCTTTTATGTTCTTCTATAGAATCCTTTTTTTACTAGAATGTCATCTAGGTATCCTATAGAAAAATCAAAGCCGCTCAACATAGTGTCGATTATTTGCTGAAAGATAGCCGGGTCGACCTTGATCCCGAAAGCTAACCTATTAAACTTGAACAGTCCCCTGTGGGTGGTAATACACAAGAGTCTGGAGCTTTCGTCTTCCACGGGAATTTGTAGGTATGCTTCGCTTAAATCTAGTTTTGAGAAAATTTTTCCTCCATTGAGTTTCGTAAATACTTCCTCGGGGCTAGGTAGCGGGTAGTGGTGATCCCTTAGTGCTACATTCAACCCTGTCGAGAAGTCTGCGCAGACTCTAATATCCATTGATTTTTTTCTGTACGTATACAGTGGGGGCAGCCCACTCACTGTAGTCGACTTGGGTCAGTATTCCTGCCTTGACGAGTCTATCTAGCTCCTCGTCAATTTTTTGTATGGAGGCAAATGGTATGGTGCGTTTCTTTTTAAAAACCGGGGTGATGTTATCTTTTAATTCGAACTTCGCCTTAATTTTTGTGCAGCAGCCTAATTTGCCCGAAAAAACATTAGGAAATGACTCCATCAAGTCTTCCTTAAGTTTTTTTGCTTCGGCTGTAGGGTTGTCTATTTTCTGACAAAAATCGCTCATGGGCGAGTCCCAGAGTTCAAATTGTTGAATCCAGTCTGTCCCGAAAAGATTATTTGATTTCTTTAACACAAACATTTTTAGTGTTAAAGTTTTGCCCTTCAATGTTACATTTGTAGTTACTTCGCCTTCAAACCTAATGCGTTCTCCCGTTACCGAGTGAGCCACTCTGTTGGTTTGTCTCATTTTTGGTTTGCCAATTTTACACCAAGTATTATAGTTTATTATGGACAAATCTGAGCCACTGTCAAGTTGAAGCTTTACGTTTTTGTACCCGATTTTGACTATTACGTAGTTCCGTACATTTTCGTCTTTCCCTAGAATTCTCGTCGTTTTGACGTAACTCTTACAAGGTCCTTTTACTCTGCAATGCGAGGTTTTGTGGCCATTGCGTCTGCATAGATCGCATTTACGGGACCGGTAACGACAATCTTTCTGCCAGTGGAGTTCTCCACATCCTCGGCATGGGTAACGTGGTAAATCAGGCTTATTTTGGTGTGTTTCCTGAGTATTGCGTTTGGTTTTCACTTGACTTTTTGGGAAGAACGGTTTTTTATTTTGCACTTTCTTGATGTATGATACATTTGCCTCTATATTTCTGGAGTCCTGTTTCTTAGGAATAATTCTTTGGCATTCCTCAGCCAAATTCTGAAGGGTAATGTTCAGTTCCTTTTGGAGTGTGTTCAATGCCCTGCGTCTGATTTCAGCGTCCTTGGTTGAGACTAAACCTTGAATAAAAATCAAGACCTTGAAATTGTCGGCCGTTAACGAAGATAATTTAAAATTATCACAATGCCTGTTCACGACTGACGCAAATGTTGTGTAGTCTTGGTCTTCTTTGCGAGTCAGGTTTATACATTTCCATCTCTTATGGAATAAACTAGTTTTCGGGCAGTATAACTCCATTAAGGATTTTACAGCCTCGTCAAATGACAATTCGTTCGTCTGTTTTGGCAGTATATAGTCCACGAACTTATTATGTTCCATGGCTCCTAATTTTTGTAATAAGAGACGAACCTTCATCTGCTCGCTCCAAGTTTTACAATCAATTCTGAACACGTCGCCGAATCTGCGGAAATAGGCTTCAAAAGTTAATTCTTCATCAGGCCGGTACTGAAAAGTTTCCAACGCTGACCAGATTGCAGTTTGGGGAAAAACGTCCTTGTCTGACTCTCTACTGTCTTTTTTTTAGATATAACCTTAGATAATATTTCCAACTGTTCTTGCATTTCAAGTATTTGGGCATTAAATTGTTTTTTTTCTTCTTCTCTTTCTTCTTCTCTTCGTTTTCTTTCTCCTCTTTCTTCGAACCTTTCTGCTTCTCTTTGTCGTTTTTCCTCCTCCATTTGCTTTCTTTCTTCTTCTCTTTGCTTTTGTATTTCGGAGAACTGAGTTTGCTGCAACCGTATCATAGCAGCTATTTGTTTTGAAAGTTCTTCCATGTTGAAAAATAACTAGTTCCGAATTTCTAGGTCTGAGAAATTTCACCAAGAAAAAAACAATTTTATGAAGATGATATATGAAATAAATATTCACACATGAGGAGGGACAGAAGGAAAAGAAAAAAAAAAGTTCCGTGTTGTATCTTAGCAGAAAATGTAATAAGACACTTAAAAAGTTTTTGTTTAATTTCCATAAAAGGAAAAAAAATAGTGAATAACTGTACTATTTGTTGAAGTCAGAGAATTTTGCCAACATCAAAAGTATTTAAGAAATATAAGAGAGAGAAAGTTACCGTTTTTTTTTCTCTTTTTTTTTTTTGAAGTTCATAAACTATTTTAGTTTCGACTTTCAGTATTTTTCTAATTTCCTTTTGTTGTTGTTGTTGCTGAAATATTTTCCTTTTATAGAGTTGTATTTTTACAATCCCCGAATATGCTTTTATGGTCAGTACATATCCACATTGGCACGTTGGTAGAACTTGTTTCAATAAATAATTGTGGGTTAGATGCAAGTGTCCTATGTACAGTCGGTTTAATGACTTTTCTGTTTCTGTTTTTATTTTTCTCGTTCACCGTAACAAGGAAAAAAATGGTTGCTTGCCAGCTAACCACACGTGTGTTCAAAAATACAAAAGCGTAAATTCAAGTTCACCAATAACTTTTTTTCCCCCAGCATAGAATGTAATCTATTTCGTTTTAAAACAAGAAATTGATTTGGACGGCAATATATATTTTTTCTACTCACAGTTTTGGTTTGGCGATAACTTTTTTTTTTCTTGTTGTTGAAAAAAAAAGAAGTAAACTTGTTGAACTTTTCAAAGCTGGTAGAAAAATTTAAAGTTGAGTGAGAAAAATAGGAAAATAGACGTTTTTGATTATTAGTCCAAGGTGTGAGGTTTTTTCATTCCTACGTCGCCAGATGTTGTGGCCTTATTTTAGGGGTTCACAATATCAAACAGGAGAGTCGGTAAAGTCATGTCAACGATTAGGCTGGCATGGAATCTCTGATTAGAGAGTCCAAAATGGCTGCCTTTCACAGCGATGGGAGAGTCCATGTGAAGACAGGAATAGGGGTGTCAGTTACCCAAGAACAGTAACCTAGAGCTATATTAATAATTATTGGCAATTCTAATAAAACAAATATCGTTTCCGAAACGATCGTACACTTAAGTTGATTTTGTTTGTTTTTCCTCTTCAAACTGATTCATACTTTACAATTACTAATCTTTTTACCCAATATATACATATATATATATATGTATATATATATATGTATATATATGTATATATACATGTATGTATATATATGCATATATATATACGTATATATATATGGGGGTGTATGTGTGTGTGCGCATGTCTGTGTGTGTGTGCGTTTCTGTGTGAATACATGTGTTCAGTTTGTGTTTGGTTTTTTCTGTGCCTGCATCTACCTCAGTTTCTCTGTATCCAACTCGGCCCGATCTATTTATAAAACCTTATCTTAACTTAATCTCAGATATGGCTTCTCTCACCATTTATGTGCATTACTTACTCAACAACGGATAACCTTTATCGTAAAATGTGCCCCAAATACATCTAGTTTATCTCTTTCCGCAACACTCAACTTTAATACCTGCCCATTTCCCCTCCGTATGTGTGTATATATATATATACATATATATATATATATATATATATATATATATATATATATATATATATATATATATATATATATATATACCACTTAACTTTATTTTTAGACTTATGTCCGGGATTAGTTGTACTAAAACTGGCCGGTAATTTGTATATTGTTATTTTGTTATAATGTTGGTCGCTTTCTAAGGTCAATAGTTCAAAACAACTATGCATCTTAGTCTGTGTGAATTTCAAACGTAATTATAATTATAATATAATACATTTACATTTGCATGTGTATTACATCTGTATGTTTTATCCGATATTTTTCATGTACGATGTCCTTACTTAGGTGGTGTGCCCGTGATGCTATATTTCTGGGTGCATTCCCTTCGTCAGGCGTGTTTACGATTTTCAGACGTGCATGGTAGACATATACAAACATGAATTGGCTCAATAAAAATGAAACTGCATAGCTGGTTTCACCAATATATCTTAGGTTCGTTCAGCATGAGTCTATGTGTTACATGTTTGCGCTGTTCTGCCTTCTATAAATATAAATTGCTCTTAATATGCACATTAAACGATGCTTGAAGAAAACTACCTAAACATATTGTAATTATAATCATTTTAAAGAGTCAAACACGTGATAAGATGGAGTACTGCTACTACATCTGAAGAAAGAGGGTTGCTAAGAGAACCCTTTCCTGCCTCGACGGGAGTAAAAACCAACTTCGAAATCTAGTGGGCGTAGCCCTCTTCTTCAGCATAATTCTTTCTCACAGAAGAGACGTTGCGAGCTTATATCCGCTGTATCGTTGGTTTTATGACAATTCTTTTTTCTATGATCCTCCTCTGTAGAACATTCGCAGCAGACACTGGTCTATATCTAAAAAAAATGCCAACAATTTCTCTTATTATCTGTCTGTGCCTAAAACTAAACATAAATTCCATGAGCAAAGGGGTTTTCCTAGAACTATCCGTTTGTGCAGCACAATAATTCGGGGCTGCTTCCCAACTCACTATAACATGCTCATTTACAAGTCTAATGTAAACAAATTCCTGCTGAGCTATCCTCTTAAATATATAAACACTGCCAAGTTCCACCTTTGCGGATCATCATGGTGTTTTCTCATCGACCACGTGACACTTATTAACCCCTATCCTCGAGTGGATTTCAGACCTTGATAAGCGGTGATCTCAGTTAAAAGAAATACCAACAGGGTATAATTCGAGTCTAGTAATTGCAAATACTTATAATTCCCTTGAATCTTTATTTACAATCTAATGTAGGTATATTTATACGTTTTTAACGTAGAGGAATAATTCAGTATATATTCAACCGAAATAAAAGACATTGGAAGTGTTTTTAAAAGAAAAGGTCAACTTCCATTTTTTTCACGCAAATTTAATTATTAAAATGTTCCATATGTTGGGAACAGAAATTTGTAGACGAAAAAATGGCAAAACATATTCGCAGTCTAATTTTACAAAGATAAAATTGTCGTCCTAGAAAAGACGACATGGTTCCGTTTCCATTTGATGAAAACCTGTTTTCTTTTTTTGTTCCCGACCATCTACTAGTTGGCCAGTTATGTACAAATCGCAAGAGCGATACGAGCCTTCTGTCATGGCTGAAAGTGACACAATTTTCAACGAGCGAGATTGGAGATGCGCCGCTGTACAACTCATGCTCTCTACCGATCCAAGGTATGACAACAGGACCATTTTCAGAACCCCCAAAATGCAAATCCAGACGGTTGTACACTTCAGAGCACATGCAACGAAATTTCCGGCCACGGGTTTGGTCTTTCGTGTGGTTTCAAGTGAGAGTCACATCATGCCACCGCACATCTTCGAAGTTGCCATTAAATTCAACACAATGCTAGAGTATATTTCCACAGGTTTCGGGTAATCTTGGACGACTCCATCGACTGAATTGGATGAAACAGATACAAATGCTGAATTGTTAATATAATTCACGATTCTTGCAAGAATCCAACAATCTATTGTCAAAACACATTTCAGTTTATGCCTGACGTCCCAACCAAGTGTAACAGTGCGTCGTTGAATGAGAAAAGCTTCAACAGATGTATTTAAATACATGTATGCAAATTAGCAAGTGTGCACGCGCTGACGTCGCGGGTAGAAAAAGGAGAAGAAAAAAAAACAGAAATATAAATACACCACATGGTCAGAAAAGCGGAGAGATAAGAAGTGTTTGACGCGTGTTGAAGCAATCAGACGTGTTTTGACTCGTGTGCGGCGAGAGAGAAGCAAAGTGCGTTCAGGGAGGATGGACGTGTAGGCATGAGAGCGAGGATCGGCGTGAGGTGGTGGATAGAGAGACTTTTACAAAAGCGCATGTTGTACGGCAGAGTGTTGTAAAACACATGTATGTGCGAAAAAACTTTTGAAAGAGAATGAAATGCGTTGTTTTGGAAGAACCACGAATAAATCCATTTCATTTGCATTTTTTTTAAAGTGGCGTATTTTTATTTATTTTCTTTTTTTGCTTATCCCTTGCGACGAAGTCTCATACAACGTGCAAGTCCGAGTAGTCGAAATGTAACGACATGGTTAAAGTGTATTGCGTATTCAACAGTCTTTGTTTTATCACCGTTCAATTAATGGGGGCCATTTTGGTGATCATTAGAACCCTAGGAAGAGAATGCTGTTAATAAATGATTGGGTAGCCACGGTAGGGACACCTCAGACGATTAGCAATAAAGTATCCTCTTCTCAAAGGGAGAACGTAAAATGTTTGGGAGGAAGGACCTCTTACAATTTCACAAAACCAGAGACATATCTCAGTCAACAGAGAATAACCCATTTCAACAAAGACTTGGAATCTGTTGGCTCTGCTGCCGAATCACCCCCATCCGGTTGATGGTTTAACAGTCATTTCCATGGCATAGACAACTGGATGGTATTTTTCTCCCTTCTAGGACGGAATTATACGACACAAGAGTCGGACAGTTGGATTTGAAAAGCCAGGAAAAGAACTATAGCATGCAAAAAAAAAAAAAAACAAAAACAAAAAAAAATCCTGAGCAGCCTTGTCGGTATTCCCTGGTAGGAGCGCGTGAAGCGATTAGCAATAAACTAACATCTTCTCAAATGGAAAAAGTAAAATGCTTGTGACGGAGAGCCTCCTAGAATTGCGCAGGACCAAAGGCGTACCTCAGACAACAGAGCGACCTGAAACATATTAATATCATTACATGATTGAAACAGCGATCATCGTTGCAAGCGTCCTATTTGAGGATCTGTTTCCTAGTCCCTCCCATCTTATTTTGTAGTGTCCGAGAAAAATACAGAGGAAGTCGGCCGTAAGACGGACTGATGTGATTATGTTTTGCATAGGCGTACTTAAAGCTAGAACATAAATAGAAATAGATCCGAGTAGTCAATTTTTAGATCCGAATGTTGAATGCGAAATTTCTTACCCCCTGACCTCAGCTTCAGTTACTTTCCGCCTTTTTATTTGCACAACGACGATAACAAATCGCAAAGGAAGTTTCAACTCAATGGATTTCCGCATTTCATTTATTTTCTCTGTCGCACTCGACATTTCTATTTATTTATTTTTAGTTGGTGTGTGTGTGTGTGTGTGTCTGTGTGTATGTGTGTGTATGTGTGTGTGCGTGCGTGCGCGTGTGTGTATGTATATAATAATTAGGGCTGTGACAACAGATTAATCTTTTCATTGTTTTGACTCTTGAGTATATATCCGTTAATATCTTATATGTGATATATGTGTATATGTGTGTGTGTGTGTGTGTCGATTCCTGTTTGCTTCTCTTGCAACCCGTCTTTTCCATAAGGAGGGCCAATGTTCGAAGGTTCTATTCGAATGTAAAAATAAATTCGCCATAGTCACGAAGTGTTCGATTCCCATGAGTCGTCTTCAGGCGTGTGATGAATTAAAAGATTGCGTTTAGTGAGTTTATTGAAAAATCGGTTAAAATCGTTTAAAAGTACTTAAGCTTACCCTCCTCTCCTTCATATTGAGCCTGATTGATGG
Source organism: Euprymna scolopes (assembly GCF_053919585.1). Lineage (NCBI taxonomy): Eukaryota > Metazoa > Mollusca > Cephalopoda > Sepiida > Sepiolidae > Euprymna > Euprymna scolopes. The sequence continues at coordinate 23,804,747 of NC_136509.1, read as the reverse complement.
TCGGTTTGTTTTATGCGAATGATTAGTGTTTCTATGATGAGGAGGCGCAGGTTACAATATGAGACGGCTAAAAAAGTACTACCCACAAATAAACACATGGAATATATCCCAGAAAGAAATATAACAATTTTAATTTAACTGCTATAAACGTTAGAACGTCTCGTTTAATCTATGGCTTACACAGATGTATCACTCAAAATTCACAAATAATTGAGATTTTCGTGTTTTTATTCATTTTATGTTTTTCCGAGTGTTCACACGTGATAGTAAAGGAATCTGTCTAATTTTACAAAATATAAGTTTTGATAAGATAGGGCTTATTATATCGAAAACTTATTTCAGTTTTTATATCATGAACAGCAACACTATACATCATGCAGTCATTCTTAGAACCGCACGCCTGTGGAACTCTGTTCCGTCTGCCTGCTTCCCACCGGACTACAACTTGGATGTCTTCAAGTCCAATGTTAACAAATTCCTAATGAACCGCCCCCTTAAGTAAACACTTCATCAAATCTCCACACTAACGTAATGTACTTGCAATAATCCTTATCCCTGAGTGGCTTCCGGGCCTTGATAAGTGGTGATCACTGTGTAAAAAAAAAAATATTTGTATCCCTTTTCTAGATTCCACAACGCAGCATAAACAACGGAATTTCCGAGTACAAAGCCCATCAAAGCTAAAAGTACATCTGACGCCTTATACTCCCGCATATTAGAATATGATCACGGCTTTGACTTTACAAACACTCCATTATTCAAACTTGATAAATCAACACAGCGACTAAAAAGTAAAACATCTCTCAAATGCGATTTAAACATATAGTTATACAAACAATACAATTCTACAGGGTGTCAAAAACTTTTTCTATTATAAAAGTTTTTTTCTTTAAATTTTAAATATGTTCATGTAATTCCTAAACTCACGAATAATCAGCATGTAGTTTCTATGAGTAAATCATATAGAAAAAAAGTTGTAAGAAATAAACGTTGACTAAGCTAAGTGTTGCCTTGAAGCATTGGTAATAATCAAGACGAATACAGTTATAAAAACATGTATTAACAAAATTTGTATGCATTCGATTCTGTAGCTGACACGAATAATTAGTCCTTATTGTGTCAGAGTAATTTCTCAAAATAAGTAGGCCAACTTACCGCGTAACAAAGCTTAATAATAATAATAATAATAATAATAATAATAATAATAATAATAATAATAATAATAATAATAACTAGCGGGACCTGTGGAAATTCCATAGTGGACTCTTTCATATGTAATATATTGATGTTGGAATTTTTGTGGATGTTCAGCGTAAATGGAGACACCCTGATATTATTGTAGTTCTTTTGTTAAAAGTGCAAAAGTATATATATTAGCTAGCAGGGACGCCCGGCATAGCCTGGTCGTAAAATATACTTAAATATGATATTTTAATTTATGCAGATTTCGTATATATTACTATAAGAGTCAATATTCGATCCATTCTTATGTATTACAAACCTGTGATTTCGAAAATAAAAAAATACATCCATATGGCTTGGGTGCATCAGCTTGAATCGAAACCGAAACCAAAACTTATGAAGAAAAAAGAACGTATGTATATATAACTTCTTTCAGCTATAATCGAAACCGAAACCAAAACTGATGAATAATTCTTAGTAAAATTATTTATTACAAGAAATGGAAAGGCATAACAATTAAACAAAAGACACTCTGAAGAAAAAAAATGTGATACATAAAATAACACACAGGCTATCGTATTAATATATAGATTAAAATATGGTACTCATGCAGAGAGTGATCCAGACGTAACTCAGCACACGCCTGGCTTTCCTCAGAACATGATGTCAACAGCCGGAGTAAGCCGAGCGTCGCCGAGGAAATTAAGCTGTCTGACGTAAGATAAAGCTGAACCAATGACAATGTAGCACGATGGTTTTCAACGCGACGCGCGTTCGCGCGAGTTGAAAATTCAAAGCAGCAGACGACAATTTGGAAGAGGAAGAAAAGAAAACAAATTAGTAAAAAAAATCAAAAAAAAAAAAAAATCTCACCATTTCGTACTTTCACGTCAGAATAAAAACATGAATTTTACAGCTTTAAGTGACCAGCTGAAAATACCAGCTGGAGTCATCGATTTTGTCAAGAAAAAATTTACTGGCACAGACGAAAACTTGTGCACCATGTGGACACAAGTGCAATCTTATTATAAGTGGAAAGGAAAGCGATGGCTATGCCTGAAGGTGTCAGGCTACCAAATGCCGAACCTTTACATCATCTGGACTGGTAACTTTTTTGGTCAGTCTAGGCTGACAATTGCCATCATAATTAAAATCATCCACTTGTGGGTGTTCGAGCGAGCAACACAGAAATACCTCCAGCGCGAATGCGGAATACGATCTACGCACACACACACCATTAATAAAACTACGGCATGAGGAAACAACAACAATAGCTGTTTTAATACGAAAAAAAAACAAAAAAAACTATCCCACTCAGTTTTGTTTCAACTTTTCTAGTTCTCAGGTTTTTCCTTGAAAAAAAAAAAAAATAAATAAAAAAAAAAAAAAAAAAAAATACCCCCCCCCCCCAAATTGTTTTAAATTTTTTGGAAAAAAAATTACAAAAAAAATTCCTTGAAAGTATTTATTTGACTTACCTCTAAACCTTTTCTCGAACAAAAGAGTCTTATTATTTATTTAAAAAAATCTTTAACATTATTCATTTTAATATATATATATATAGCAAAAAAAATTGTTATAACATTTTTCTTTACAGTTAATGAAACTTAAAATTTAAGGTAAGTTTTCTTTTCTTGTTATGCTTTCATCGGCGACGCTCGGCTTAATTTCCTCGGCGACGCTCGGCTTACTCCGGCTGTTGACGTCATGTTCCGGAGAAAGCAGTGTGGACTCTGAGTTACGTCTGGATCACTCTCTGCATCAGTACCTAAAATATTTTATGTACCAAAAACAGTTTTTTCATGGAACTATTTGTGTTAAAACAATGTTGTAATAAAATGATTTATTTAGCAAAAGGAACTGTCATTTAATATATATATATATATATATATATATATATATATATATATATATATATATATATATATATATATATTTAAAGTGATGGTTGTGTAGTTCCAACGAGAGAAAAAATGTATATTTAAAAGAGTGTAGCCATCAACAATTGTGGGTTTTTTTTAAAGGTTTTCATCATATTTTTATTTTAAAATATTTTTATAACGCGTTTCGAGCTTAGGGTGTGCTCCCTTCAGATATTTTCGTAAAAAGTTTTTCTTTAAAATGGGAGTTTGTGGATATGCCTCCGCTGATATTAAATATGTTTTTCATAGTGGTGCGATGCGTGTGTTCAGTGTTTAGACGTTCTGTCTCCAACTGTAAGTGTTTTACTGTGACCGGTCAAAGTTAGTTTCAAAGAGTGTTTTTTAGTCCATATGGTGAAGGTTTTTATGGCTTCTTTAGGGTTCTTTTTTAAAGACTTTCTTTCCCCATGTATAGCATACACTCACACACAATCCCATACGCATACATATATATTCATGTATATGTACACATGCACACGCACACAGGCACACACACATACACTCACGTACATACATAGAAATATATGTAGGAGCATACATATATACACATATACATACCCACCTACACACTCACACACGTACTCGCATACATCCACCGCTAACAATTATTTTTATTTTTTTATTTTTTATTTTATATATATATATATATGTATATATACACATATATATACACTTTTTTCCCCTACCAAAACACGCATGTATATATGCGCTTAATCATTCAGACATATGTACACGCACCCACACACACACACAAGTAAGATGGAGAATAATAGGTAGAAGATATATATACACACACATACACGCACATACACACATATATGTACACACATATATGTATGTGCACCTACACTCACAAACATCCACATACTATGTAGGCACATACACATACACACACATGCACACACAGACACGTTAGTAGTTTATATAGTAATATACCCCATGAATTAGGAAAAGAAGCAATACTATTTTGGATCAACAGACACGCACAAACACTACATCCCAGATTCACAAAACAATTCATTATCGATAGTATAGACATAATTCTAAATAATAATTCCTTCGAATTCAACAATACCAACTACATCCAAACACTAGGTACAGCAATGAGAACGAAAATGGCACCGACTTACGCAACCCTTACATTAGCCTACCTAGAAAAAACCCTATATAAAAAAATAGAACAAAAATTTGGCCACAGCACTAAAATACTGTTTGTAGAATCATGGAAAAGGTACTTAGATGACTGCTTCATCCTATGGAAACCCACATGGGGGGACATCACAGACTTACACACCATACTCAAAAACCTACACCCAAAAATTAAATTCACCATAGAACAAAGCTCTACAGAATTACCTTTCCTAGACATACTGATAAAGATTAAAGACAATAACATTATCACAGACATTTACCGCAAACCTACAGACACCCAACAATACCTACACTCTAAAAGCCACCACCCTAAAAGCTGCATAAAATCAATTCCCTACACCCTAGCACGTAGAATCTGCACCATAATCACGGACAATAACCTTCGAAAAATCCGACTCAAGGAACTACGAATAAATTTAAGAAAAAGAAAATACCCATCACAACTTATAGACAAAGGGATCCAACTTGCGACAAATATACCAGTAGAAGATTTGAGAACCCCTAAAGAACGAAACAAAGAACAAATCCTAACATACGTCTCCACACACAACACAAACAACCCTGAACTTTTCACAGAGATAACGAAAAACCTCGTCCTACTTAACCAAAACAGCAAACTAAACAATTTCCTTAAAACAACAAAAATAATTAAAAGCAAACGCCAACCCAAAAACCTAAAACGCATTCTTACCTCATCCAAACTCAATCAAGACGCAACAAAAGGAGTCACAAAATGCAACAAACAACGATGTGGAGTCTGCAACATAATATTAGAGGGAAACACATACACATTTGCGAACCCCATACAAACATTCAAAATTAAAAAAAACCTAGATTGCACCTCAAAAAACGTAATCTATGTAATAAAATGTCCAGCATGCGATAAATCCTACATAGGCGCTACAAAAAACCTTAGTAATAGAGTAGCCCTACACCGATCCAACATCAAAATCGCGGAAAATAGACACCTACATGTATCACAACATATACACGCATGCAGTGGAGGCAGATTCGAGATAATGCCCATCTTCCAAACTGACAACTACTTCTACTTGCTAACTCAAGAAAAAAAATTCATAACAAAGTTTAACCCCACCTTAAACGTCTCTCCATAATTATACACATAAATAGGCAAAACACAAAATACACTTACACGCATGCATGCTTGGGTAGGTGTGCACCCTCACACACGAAACAACAAAAAAGCACAATAAGGCACACGCACACTTTCGCGGGTGCGCGCGCCCATACCCAGTTCAGTACCATTTCTCTTAACTAAACAAACAACTAGAAATTAAACGTATGTATGTGTGTGTGTGCGCGCGTGTGTGCGTGTGTATATGTGTATGTGCATGGGTGTACACATATGATTGTGTATGCGTGTGTGTATAATTATATATCATCTGTTATCTATGCTACATCTTGTTTGTATGTATACGTGCACTTATGTTTGAGTGACCGAATCCATGTATGCATATGTGCATGGATTGGAAAGGAAACTTCAACCAATATATACATAAGGTGGGATGTATGAATATGTATGTGTGTGTGGGATTGTGAGTGCATGTGCCCATATATATATATATATATATGGGTGGATGAGTGTATACACATCCGTATGTATGTGTGTGTATGTATGTATATATACATATGTATGCACATGTATGAGTGGGTAAATGTGTTCGTGTGAATATGGTTATACGCGTA
>NC_136509.1:23781284-23796284 GCF_053919585.1 Euprymna scolopes | reverse complement strand
ATTAGGTGAGAGACGTGGAGCACGAAACTAGATAACGTTCGTGATTTCATGAGGAAGGAGGAGAACCTCGTAGATCACGTGGGTTACGTCACGGCTGTAGCAATGAGGAAATAAATTTTGTTGCTACAAAGAACAAGCGAGTTGGAGTTATTTCCTATTCTTTGTCAATCTCCTTTGCGACTGAACTCACACATGTGTTGGTTCCCGGACAACTTTAAAGAATGCCTGATGGCAAACAGGCAGAAAACTGCGATTTCAGTAATCGTGATGATGAAAAAAAAGAAGAAAATTAAGAAATAATAATGTAAATATAGGCAACTATTATAATATAGAAGACTTCTTACTTAAAAATGTTAAAACGGTTAAAAGTTATAGCCCGTTGATTAGAATCAGTGCTTTATACTTAATTGATGCTTAATTAGATTTGTGCTCGCTGTTGCATGATATACTAGTCTTTGTTAAGCCATAACTGTACATCGGACGGATACCACAATACTTCGTTCACTGCACCTTATCATAACATAGATCCATAAAATATTTCAGCCATATCAGTCAAATAATTTCCGAGTAAATTTCTAGGGTAAATGTGTTATTAGGATTACTAATCCCTATTAATCCATAACTGTACATTGAACGGATACCATAAAACTCTGTTCGCTTAACATTATGATAACAAAGATCCATGCAAAATTTCAACTAAATCGATCAAGTAGTTTCCGAGAAAATGTCTACAGTGTGTGTGGTATTGTGGTGACTAATCCCTAATTATTTCTAACTGTGCATCGGATGGATACCATAATACTTAGTTCGCTGCATCTTATCATCACAATGTTTCGTATATAATCTCGGATCGGTCCAGTAGTTTCCGAGAAAAGTGGAATAGATAAATAGACAGACAGACAAAATGAAATGTTATATAAATAATGAAAAGTCCTCATCCTCAAAATACAAACAACTATTATAATATATAGCTGTGTCACCTTTAATAAATAATACGACACGCGTCTTTGGAAAAAGGTTTTAACAATGAAAAAAATGTCCTTTTTTTTTTCAGCCGCTGTTTCGTACAAAAACAGAATAAAACGGAAAACTATAAATAATGTATAAAAAAATACTAACGTTTTTGTTTTCTGTACTAAAATTTATAAATGAATAATGAGCTGTTTTGATTTTTGGCCATCCGCCATTATCAGAACTGAATGCACCTCACACTGCTATGTTTTTATCTTGACACTAAAAACATAACCAAAACGAAACGAAACGAAATGGAAGCGGGTATGTTGAGATACGTCCAATCGATGCGAGCTTTTTGTTTTTTATATGATAAGTAGCAACCCACTACACCCCTTTCCCCCCAAAACGGCATTGGTGTGAATTTAATGATGAAACACTCTTTTCACTTTGTTTATCACAGCATGTCCATGGTTTTTCCTACTGTCTCTTCCCTTCCGTTTCTACCCCTAATATAGACGGAAGTATCTGACATTTTGAAAAATCTTTGAATTCGTGTCTTATATCACGTCGGTGCAAACGTTTTTGCAGATCAAAAATTTCATCTTGAAAAATAAAAGGCTGTGTGTTTGGAAAATCTTTAACCTATGACTGATATATTCAGCGAAAGGGATATATTCGTTTGAAGTAGCTGAGTGGGTCTTGCTAGATTTCGTGTAATAATCTGCTGAGTCACTTGTTCCTGGTCGAAGCTGGTATTTCTAACGTGAGACTTGTGGCGTACCTTTCGATATCTGCCTCAGATGGCTCTGCCGGTCGTTATTTATGGCTTAATGAGCCAATCATATTCTTGTAAGAAGGAACATGGATGTACACGCATTCATTACATTACCTTTTTAGTTTTACTAATTTCTGTTTTTAGAGTTTGGGCACTATTAAAAATTTTCCGAGTCTTTTTCTTGTAGTGGTTACGTTAAACACACTCGTATCTTTCACCTCGAGTTAGAGGATATCTCCACTGGAGAATGTTGACACATAAAAACAGCAATTTCAAACGAGTCATACAGAACATCAATTGGACTCTGATCGATATTTCCATTACTTCTTTAGCGTGTCTGAGTCTCAATTGATTTCAATGTCTCTTGCAGGAAATTTGTTTCCTTTATGTCACACTAGCGGGTCGCTCGGTGTTACCCAATCCTAAAATATGCATAAATATTATATTTTAATTTATACAGATACTGAGAAACGTGCATGCGAGTATAATGTTTTTTTTTTTCGAAACAGTTTACCTTTAAAAAAAAATACCCGAGTAAAAAGTTTTCAACATGTCTGAATACCATATATACCAAATTTCAAGTCTGTAGATCAAAAATTCGTTGAGTATATAGGTTGAGAATTGTCCTCACACACACACACACACGCGCGCGCGCGCGCGCGCTCGCGCGTTCTCACTTTTATGGATATGTAGATACGACCAGTCCAATTCTTTTGGCGATAATTCCTTCTCAAAATATTTTTCTAGCTTTAAAGTTCTTGAAAAACGTTTTTCCATCTGGCTTATATAATTTAGTCATATGGTTTTCTTTATTTCATGTTTCTTCGTCTGAATAAGAAAGAGGCTGTAAAACAAAGCGCGTATTCTTGCAAATATGAGCTGCATTCGATTAACTTTGCGTTCGATTAACGGGTTCGAGTTTGACGTGATTCTGTAAACAGCCAAAAATTTCTGAATACTTCTTTCATTTCTTTCTATGCCTTGAATTTTTTTTTTTTTTCAGATCTCGTTTAAATGTGTCCACAAATTTGGCATTGTCACGTGATCAATGAACACTAATTTATAGAATTATTTAAATTCTCTTAACGTGAACCGGGTTCTACTGTTGCTGACTAAAGTTATCAGTTCAAAACGACAAAAAAAAATAAGTACGTTTATTGTATTTGTTGCAGTCGCGTATCTGTACTTGACAATTTTTGACTACTTAGTGAGATAAACCAAAAGGCCTGGCCTTTTGGCCAAGATCAAAGTGTTTAATATAAAAAAAAAAAATGCGCGCACACACACACACACACACACACACACACACACACACACACACACACACACACACACGCATACAGAAATTGTATATATATATATATATATATATATATATATATATATATATATATATATATATATATATATATCCTTTTTGTAAAAACGCTGGGGTTTTCATTAGTTAGCTTTAGATTCCACAGAGTGAATGAGGTATTGTGGTAAATGGTGCTAGTCAAGAGTAAAGTCGCCACAGACGCCATTTTTACTTTAGTTACAAAGACCCTGCAACACTCCCCTCCCCAGATCTTATAGGGCCTTGTGCCTAAATTTGTTTTGTCTTTTTGCGATTTTACTTTTTTAAATGTTTTAATTTTATATTGGAATTTTTTTAATTGGAATTTTTTCTTTAAACGAAATAAATTAAATATAAAGATCAAAGTGTAGTATCTGTTCTTCAGATGCGGCACTTTCATTTCTTGTTCTCTTTCAGTGGAGGAGAAATCCTTCACGACTGAGACAATTTTTTATTTTTTTTACCTTTTCTCCATGTTAAAAAACGACCCTAGTGTCTAACTCTGTCCCGTGGGGAGGCATTGTAAATAGGTATTCAGTGAAACTATCCACAATGATTAAGTAATGCAATCCATTCATGAGTCCTGCATAGTCGATATGCAATCGAGTTCATCAGTCGTAGTCGGTTGTATAATATTTACATTTATAATTAAATTCCCAAGATAAACCGGATATTATGCGTATGTCCATATGCGCATAAACGTACTGTCTTCAGATAGATGTTTATCTTGTTTTCACAGTCTTGTGACTGACATTTTGGTTTATCTTTCATTATATAAAGCTAGGTATGTATATGCAGTTATAAATCTTTCTCTGAATAGGATTTACTCCTAAACTAATTAACCTATCATTATGAATTTTGAAGCAAAGTTTCTATGCGCTATAATGGGTAATGCGTGCTACATTTGATTTATCGCTTAATTTTGTTTGATTTTTTTTTTCAGACAACGGAGACAAAAAGAAAATCGAGAGACCTTCGATCATTGTGAATTTTTAATAATAGCTATTAGACATCTGTAACAGAACGTGGACATGCGTATGGCAGCAGCAGATGTACGACAGCCAACATATGCAAATGACCGAGCTGTGTTCGAGGTGATGTTACATCGAAGAAAAAGGAAGAAAAAGATTATATATATAAAAAAATTAAAACTTGACACGAGAAGGGCAGAAATCGATGCGTTACATACGTGGGCCGAGAGCGATAGGGCAAGACGGATACTAAACATGGCCGGACAAAGATAGAGTATCACGTGTTCGACACAGCAGAGTCTTGACGTACGAGAAGAATTTTGAACAAGAGGCAAGACCTTATTCTAGAAGTACATGTAAATAAATGTCTGTTGTTTCAACTGAAAAATAGTGAGTCGAATTCTTTCCTTGTCTTTGTTTCCAACTGCCTGCATACAAAATGTGGGTCCCGAGTGTGGACATATAACTAACGATTAATAGAATATTTCTAAAATTTATTTATAGTATTTTAAAATGTTTGTAGGGAGTATAATCTATATAATTATAAAACTCAAATGACCTTGTAACGAGTGATGTAACCCACTTTCCGGTTTACGACATCCTATTCCGCACGTGCGCATAAACCCATAACAACGTAAACCAATAAACACAAATCGCTTCTTTTGCAAATGTTGACCTGCGCACTGAAATATTAACGTTATTATTTCGAAATTATTATTTAACATGGGAAGAGTGGTCGTGTTTAGCAACTATTCTTTATTACAACTATACTGTCGCTATTTTCTTATAACTAAACAAATTTAACCCGTTGACAAACATAAGAACAATTGTAATAAAGCCAAGACTACTACTACTACTACTACTACTACTACTACTCTATCTGTTGCTTTTCTTTCCTTCCTTCCTTCTTTTTTATTTTTTGTTTACATTTCTAGATAAAATAGTTGTGTGAGAACGGTAAATTTGTTGACACATTTACTAATCTGTTCAATATTAGTTTTATTTTATTTTATTTATTTAGGTTTTATTTTTTTGCTTTAATTATTATTATATTTTTTTTAGATTTTAAGTTTCTATAACTTGGTTGAAGGATTACAATATGGGTTTTTCATTCTTATATTTCTCATCGGTAGGTTCATGTGCGTTTTTTCTGCTAAATGACTTTCATCGGCATTCGATTCGTAGGAAAATCATGTTTTCGATTTCGGAGCGGTTATTCGGAAAAAATAGGCAGCTTTACATGAATAGGGAGAATTTCTTTTTCATGTTTGAGTGATCGGTCCGTGATTTTTCATTTTAATATACTTTCATAGAAATGTTTCTGTTATGTCAAAAAAATAAAACTATTTTCTTTAAGTCACAAGTGTCACTCTCATACATGAATTCTATAGCTAATATAACATACTGACCCAACGGGTCACGGGTAGTCTAGTATATACAAAATTTCCTATTTGAAAATTCAAATATTTGGGGTTTACATTAGATTTGATCAACAGGCATCAGACCCCAATTAAGGAAGATTCCCTGAAGTTGTTCTTAAGAACGGTTAAATTGTTATGTTTAGCGTGTTACATAATCGCTGTGTCCAAAATGCCTTTGTCAACCATATATAATATTAATATGTACTTTTGTCGCTGGTACAAATATATACACACACTGACAGCAAAATAAAAATCACAACACAGGTGATCTATAAAAATATATATTGTTTTTATTTCACTCCGATAATCAGCTTTTCTGTGAGAAATTGTTATTCTTGTTTTGATGTTTACTAAAAGACGAGGGGGTGCGTGGGTTAGAAGGCCGGCAAGCGGTGAAGAAATGGTGGCATGTTCGGCCCTTCTCTCTTTGACTGACTGTTTTTTCTCTGTGATGATTTTATTTATAATCACATTCTTTCTATTTCCATGTGTTTATTGTCTCAACCGTTGACCGATATCTGCTCAAATATTTCTGGACCGAATTAGACAATAGGTGGAAATATGGAATTCTAAACATTTGAATCTATTTGCATGTGAGCGAGCCATTGAATGCTTTTCTTCCCAGCGTTGGTCCCTAATATCTAAGAAAACCAGACATATTTAAGAATCAAAATCGTACAATAAATTTTGTCAAAATTGCAAAAATGCTAGACAACATTTGATAGCATTATTATCTTGATTTTAATTCACATATAAAAATAAAACAGTAGATGTATGTGTGTGTAAATATTTAACCGAAAAACTCTTAAACTACTGATCACATATCACGGAAATTAACAGGAAATATTAAATATACATCAAGAATGGATTATGATGAATAAAATCTTTGTTTGGATGAAAATATGTTGGCAAGTTGAAATGCAAAGGTTCATTTCAACTTTCCGGCATATTTATATTAGTTTTTGCGCATGCGCAAATTCAATCGTAGCTAGAAATCATTTAATTTGAAAATTTATTGTCTATCTCTCTGATTAGTTTAAACGGTAGAGTACCCGACTGGAGAATTAATTGCTTTGGTTTCTATTCTAGCTGATGGCATCCAAGTCATTTGGTAACTTTTGAAATCAGCACTATATATATATATATAAGTATAATTAATTAATACTTAATAAATAGGATCTCCCGATAACCGAGGACAAAATGTAAAAAAAATTATGTCGCTTTTGGGACGTACGAGAAACTAAAATATACCTCCTTGGTCTTCTGAACAGGACTTAAGAGTAGTATCTGTTCTGTCAAAAGATGGTATAATGATACTTTGGGGTTTCCGTTTGCACCGGGCGCCATACAATGGAAATATGTCACAGACTCCTGTAAGGATATTGGAGATAAATCGTGATAACCAGATATATTCTGACAATACATTAACCAGATTATTTAGATAAATACTTTTACAGTTTTAACAGAAGAGCTGCAATAATATCGCGGGTGGTCTCCATTCACGCTGAACGTCCACAGAATGCCCAGCAACAATGTACTAGTATGGAAGACGCCGCTGTGGAATTTCCACAGGTCCGACCAGTAATATATATATATATATATATATATATATATATATATATATATATATATATATATATATATATATAATTTCATGTTAAATCTTTTTATCATTTTTCTTTCGCCTCCTGTTCCCCTTACCTCACCCTTTTCTTTAACCAAGTAAGATCTGTGACTTACTTGTAGTTTCATTAAATACTTTTATATGCAAAATCCGATCCTGCATTTTGCTGATTCCTGCCCTCTGATGAGAAGGAGAGTATTTCTTCGAAACTCCGCGGATTAAGGACTATCCACTTATCTTGTGTTTCCTTTTTTAAAATTAAATATGTTTTTAACTCTTTTTCAAGATGTCTTTTAACATGTTTTATTAATCATTTGTTCATATATATATATATATATATATATATATATATATATAGTGTAAAATTTTGTTGAAAATTCAAAGACTCACGTTTTCTTTTTTATAACCCTCGTTTATTTCCTGGATTTTTTCATTACAGCTGTTTCAGCTGCTCTGCACCTACTAAATAGAGACATTGAGCTTAACTCAAAATTAACGGAAACTGGTTTTAAAATAACAGTCTAGACCCGTTAAACGAAAACGCTATACATTGAAAGTAACTATATTTCAAAAACAAACTTAAAAATTATATATGTGTGTGTGTGTGTGTGTGTGTGTGTGTGTGTGTGTGTGTGTGTGTGTGTGTGTGTGTGTGTGTGTGTGCGTGCGTGTGGTGTGAAACTATTCTGTTCTGTTTGCAGGATTAATTTTACTCGGCCTGGGACGGGTCTATATAAAAATGTAATATATGGCCACTTTGGTCCGTAAGATTTCCGATCACAAACGCAATGTAAACATTAAGTAGATGATATTAATGTACTAAGTGCTTTTTATTGCTAAAAACGTGTGTACGAAGTAATTTTACAACAGAATAAATCGCTTTATTGCGTGCGATATTCGCTGTTCACAGTTCTGTTCGTTGTTAATGGTCTTCTTCATCTAAAATCGGTATTTGAACCGAGGGCTCCTTCTACTGAGCTAATAGACCGTCTCACACCTACCAATATCCTATGTTTGTACAAAGTCACTAGTGCAAAGAGTATTACGTCACACCTGGGCTAGTACATCACCCAATAGTCTCTCGTTCTGTAGAGGGGTGGGAAAAAGATTTTTACTCTCTACCAAGCTTCAGCGTAACTTCTTGAGATGTTTCTTCATCAGCACTTGCTAAATGCTGGGATCTTTGTAAGTGCCATGTTGCGCGGCTCTTGAGGTATTCCTGATATTGATGACAGAGACTCCATCACTGCCAAATTAATGTTTCGGTTACAGTTCGATTATTTTCTGCATTTGTCACCGTCAATTAATATTCTACCTTCTTCTTCTTCTTCTTCTTCTTCTTATTATTATTATTATTATTATTATTATTATTATTATTATTATTATTATTATTGGTCCCCCAACAAAAGGAGGGTGGACCTGCAAATTCACCCATTGTCTGTTCGTCCGTTCGTCTTTTCCGCACTTTTCTCAATAACTACGCCTTAGAATTTTTTGAAATTTTGCACAAACATTAAACATGATATGAATAAAAAAGTAACAACGGATTTTACAGGAAAACTCCAGTTGCCCCCCTAGGGGTGCCTTTCAGGTTAAAATGGCTAAAACTGACACTTTTGTGCTTATTAAAAAAAAACAAATGATGCCTTGAATTTTTATAAAACTTTCTGAAAAGTTGTAACTAACTGATTTCTATATAATTTTGTTTGTCTATACTTTGCGATAACTCTTGGGTGTGCCCCAGGGGCTCTTTTAGGGCTAATGAAAACACTCCATTATGGGACTATTTTACCATATTTGACCCAAATTTTCTGTGTATGTCTATTTAGCAGTTTTGCATGGTACTGAACTCAAATTTAAATATTTTAAGGCCCTGGGGACTTTGGGGGCTAAATGGGGGGGGGGAATGCTGGACTTAGTCATCGTTTTATGCCTCGTTCATGCTCCACTTGTTATTATTATTACTTTCCTATCCGTTTTTATTAACATGAAACTTAATAACAATTTGTTCTATTTAACCTTAGGATGTGGAAAGGATTAGGGGATGGCCCAGATCTGAGCTAATTCTTTCCTCCTTTTTAGCTCCTCACATCGAGAAAAACGTGGTTGCTGGAGTAAGATATATATATATATATATATATATATATAATACTAGCTGTACCCGGCCACGCGGTGTCTGTGGCTCAGTTTGTTAAAATGGAACACATGTGAAAGTAGAGAAAAGTTTGATTCTTTTTTTCAAGAGAATGTACAAATTATTTATTTATTTTTAACAGATGTTAAGAAAATAAACAGAAAAATACTTCTATCATTAATTATGCAAAAAAATAAAATAAAATGTTGATTTAGTGTTTCAATATGCTTATAAATTACGATAAAACTTGCTGAGTATGCACTGTTTTACGGTTGTTGTAAAAATGGAACGGAAACTTAAATTTCGCTTCATTTTAATCTTTCTTAATTTTTTAATTGTGCCCCCCCAAACGAATATAATCAAAATAGTAACATTCAACAATTGTACTTTATGTATATAAAACACAACATGGGTGTTTGTATTACTGTACACATAGATTCGAAAAAGTTGTCAAAAAACAAATATATAACAAATAAATGTTATCAAAGGCAAGATAAGTTACTTTTCTGCCAAACTGGATATATTTTTGTGTTTTTATTCAATGTAACATATTTATTCAGCTCGAAAAACATACAGTGTTGACCGATGTATTCGAAAATTCAAGATCGCATCTCACACCCTCTTTAACACCGTAAGTATGGAAAAAGGTGTTATAAATAAAAAAAACTATACAAAATACTATTAAAAACCCGCCGAATATATGTCAACCTATGTCACGGTAACATATATTGAGCGAGTTTTTAACAGTATTTTATCCAGTTTTTTATGTATAACATCTTTTCCCACACTTACCGTGTTAAAGAGAGAATCAGACGCCATCTTGAATGTTCCAATACATCGGTAAACACTGTATGGTTTTCGAGCTGAAAACATTTATATAATATATATATATATATATATATGTATATATATATATATATATATATATATATATATATATTATATATTGAATAAAAGCACGAAAAATATATCCAGTTAGGTAGAAAAGTAACTTATCTTGCCTTTGATAACATTTATTTGTTATATATTTCTTTTTGGGCAACTTTATCGAATCTATGTGTACAGTAATACAAACCCCACAAAATATTTATTAAAAAAAAAAAAATTAAAAAAAGAAAAAGTTAATAACGAAAGGGAAATAATTCCATTTTTAAACGAAAAAGTCAGTTTACCTAACTTACTGTATTAATGCTATTTTTTTAAGCAAGAAAAGAAAAAGAGGTAAATATCCAG
Source organism: Euprymna scolopes (assembly GCF_053919585.1). Lineage (NCBI taxonomy): Eukaryota > Metazoa > Mollusca > Cephalopoda > Sepiida > Sepiolidae > Euprymna > Euprymna scolopes. The sequence goes on along the minus strand of NC_136509.1, from coordinate 23,785,836 downwards.
ATACGCTACTACAGAACACCGACCACTCTAATTTGTTTTTTTTTATAGGTAATTGAGGTCGCTGACAACGAATCTGATAGTCAAACTTGGGGCAAATTTACCGTTTGCATGGTATTTACCCCTGAACCCACGAACTTCTTTCCACCATTTTGCAGCTTCCGTTTATGCTACGCGCATGCACGCTGTAGCATAAACGACGGTTTCACCAAGCAAACTACGTTGGGGGGGAGGGGATTTTTTTTTTCCAGGACATCGAATTTTCTAATTTTCAAAAATACATTATAGCGCTTTTTGGGTGGAAAATTTAAAATTAGCTGAAAAAGAAATAAAATAAGAAAAGGAAAGCACACCAAGTTGGAGTAGGGGGGTAATTTATCTGTTTTTTTTTTTGTTTCTTTTACCTGGAACATCGAATTTTCAAATTTTCCGTAAGTAACGCACCGACATTTACCAATTAGAACACCATTTAACATTTTCCGAAGATTTTACTTTGTACATTGGGGGCGCGAGCAGGGGGGGGGGGTGATGTTGGCGCGCGCGCGCCCCAACATCACATCCCCCAAACAAATTAGAGTGGTCGGTGTTCTGTAGTATCGTATCTGGATATTTACCAAAAAAAATATTTAGGTTTGGCTATAAATTCCTAAACTCATTTCACCCTAAATAATTTAGGTGATTGAAATAGGAATCTAATTGAATCTTTAATTTTTTGAATAGTATGTGAGAAATTCATTTTTCTTCGAGTTATATTGAATTCATTAATACGGACTTTATGGGCTTTTTTCGTAATGTTACTGTAAAAATTATTTTTTATTGTTACAAATTACGATGCTTTAAAAAAAGCAAAAATGAATTCTTGCGTTTTTTATTTACTACTGAAAACCATAACTTTAGTAAAGGTATTTTTTGTTTAAACAAAATAAAACATTTTCACTAAGAGTTAAGTAAAAATAATTAGTTCATTATATTCTGCGATCATTATTTGAAAAATACTGCAATTTTCATTAAAATTCGTTAATTTCCTGATTTTTGGTGAATTTTTAAGTAAAGGGAGGAGTCAAAATGTATATACACTTTGAGCGTCGGCATTCATTTTGCGACCACGTGTGGTTAATTTAAATAAAATTTCAATAACATGGTTACATTATCAATAATCATGTAATTAAACCCATTGAAAATTTACCGATATTGTAAACACATTCTGTTTACATTAAGCCTGTAGTGTTTTTTTAGTGATGCAATGTTGTCAACTGAGATTTTTAAAAAACCCGCGAGATAAGGAGAAAGAAATGTCCAGAAAATCGCTAGATTTTTAACTTATCGTCTGAAATTTTCAAAAATCGCTAATTCCCCCCCCCAAAAAAATCCATAATGTTCCGTGTTTTCTCACTATGGGTTTCTATTACTGTACACATAGATTCGAAAACGTTGTCAAAAAACAAATATATAACAAATAAATGTTATCAAAGGCAAGATAAGTTACTTTTCTACCTAACTGGATATATTTTTCGTGTTTTTATTCAATGTAACATGTTTATTCAGCTCGAAAAACATACAGTGTTTACCGATGTATTGGAACATTCAAGATGGAGTCTGATTCTCTCTTTAACACGGTAAGTTTGGGAAAAGATGTTATAAATAAAAAAAAACCGGATAAAATACTGTTAAAAACTCGCTCAATACATGTTACTGTGACATAGGTTGACATATATTCGGCGAATTTTTAATAGTATTTTGTATAGTTTTTTATTTATAACACATTTTTCCAAACTTACGGTGTTAAAGAGTGTGTGGACGCCATCTTGAATTTTCGAATACATCGGTAAACACTGTATGTTTTTCGAGCTGAATAAATATGTTACATTGAATAAAAACACAAAAATATATCCAGTTTGGCAGAAAAGTAATTTATCTTGCCTTTGATAACATTTATTTGTTATATATTTGTTTTTTGACAACTTTTTCGAATCTATGTGTACAGTAATACAAACCCGTTTTTTTTTTGTATTTTTTTGCTGTTGTTTCTTGCTTTTTACACTTTTAGATCGTATTTTAAACTAAACTTCGGAGGTTGGAATGCCCCCCACCTAAAATGTACTTGGAAAAATCGATTTTATAGTGAGATTTAAGAATGGTTAGTCGAAAAAAAGGTGAAAAACAAAACAAATAATCAATAAATAATTGTTACCAAAGTCAATAAATGCTACTTTTTTTTACTTACATGAATGAGTTTATTTTATGTTTTCAAGCGCTTTTCTTTATTTTTTGAAGAATCTAATGCGGGTGTGTGGTTGTCAAATACCTCCAGATTTTCTAGAATTTCCCGCTAGATTGTAAACGAAATCTCCAGATCTAGCAGGAAAACCGCTAAATTGTAACACTGGTCACGTGACAGGAAGCGGTAATAAATAATTGTCCCTAAATAAAAAAATGGCCTCTCGGTACAAAGAAATCCACCTATTTATCATAGAAAAATTAAGTATAATGTTATAATTAAAAAGAAATATATAAAAACACACATGGATATAGTAAACATATTATACCAAAACGTGGAAGCCATCCGTCCAGTGGTTTTTTAGACAATTAATTCCGAACGAACCAACAGTTACATTTATATATATATATATATATATATATATATATATATATATATATATATATATATATATACATTGTGGAACGACAAAGTTGTTGCCCTTGTATTCCTTTGCATTGATTGACTTTTCACATCTAATAAGTTCCCCAACTCCTGATGCAGTAAAAGTTCGCCATAGCATTGTCCCTCCATTCCCGTGTTTAACTGCCGTTTTTATGCAACTTGGCGAAAATCTTTCTCCAGTTCTTCGATTGCACCGTTCGGGAGAATCGAAAGCATTACTAAAAAGACAAAATCTTGATTCATCTAACCAGAAAACATTCCTGGACCAGTCTGTATCTTTCTTGCCATAACATGAGAAAAATCTCTTTCTATCATTGATGTTCTTCTTAGATAAAAATGGCTTCTTTGCACACCTGCAAGAGGAAAATCCCATTTCTTTCATTCGTCTAGATATAGTATATCTAGAAAGAGAATTTCAAGACCCTGCTTTGAATTCTTTGCTATGGTCAACAGAAGTTTTCTTTCGATCCTTCAAAACAGTTCATTTAAGCCTGTGGTCGTCCTTAAAAGTGGATTCTCTAGGGCGACCAGATCTAGATTTTCCTTTTACCAAGAATTCGACTTCAAACCTTTGACCAATTCGCTTCACTGCAGAAAAAGATGTTTTAACATTTTCTTTTCTTAAAATATCAAAAAGCTGCTTGTAAGTCATTTTGGACTGCCTTAATCCTGCAATTCGGTTTTTTATATCCTCGCCAAGATGCGGTCTTACCATTTTTAGGATTATATTATATTATTATATACTATATATATTTTTATTATTATATGCTATAATAATAATGATCTGCAAAATAGAAATTTTCAGTTAAAATTAACATAAATTCATGGAAAAATATTGAAAAATCGATTTCTTCCTTATTTCACTCTTGGCCCCTTTTTTTGCTCATGAGTGTGTGTATATATATATATATATATATATATATATATATATATATATATATATATATATATATATATATACAGTTTGTCAGGTAATTGTTACAAAGAATATAACAATAATAATAAATCATCTTTTATTCATAAAATAAATGAATATTCTTCGGGCCATCAGTTGAAATATAGATTTCTTTTAAAATTTTATATCCGTCATGGGACGATTCCAATATTTTTCTCGATTCCAATACAATTACCGATTCCGTACTAAATTCTCGATTCCGATACAATTACTGATTCCGATTCTGATTCTTTATAAATCTCTAAATATATAACTATATAGTTGTATTTTTTCTCATTTTACCGTAAAAACACGCATGTTAAATGTACAAATGTTTTCCTAAACGTAGAAATATACTTGTGGGGGACGATCTATCGATTTTAGCTTTACTGGTGGTTTGAAATCAATATTTACTATTTTATCATTATTGCCAAAATAAAAAAATAAAATAAATAAATAAAATAAAATTAAAAGAATCATTTTGGCATCGGAAAATCGGTACACATTTTCCCGATTCTGATACCGATTGCGATACCTTCAAATATTCCGATTTTTTCCGATTCCCGATTCTCATTCCAATTAATCGTCCCAACATTACTTTTAATATAATTTTTTAAATTCTTATTCACCCCAAACAAGACATATTGCTTACTGGATACAAGTGACTACTATTTGGTACCATGTTTTATGATGTCTGGATTTGAGCAGAAAGATATTTGTTCACATTACCTTTAAACTTTTGATTCTTAATACATTCCGGGAAACAGGTTTGACGATTGGTTGATAGTGCATGCTCTATTAAGTTGGAGACTCCTAAGAGGGAGAGACCAATAGTAGATTCACCAGTTCAGATGTGGCAGCGATACTCCATGCATGAGAGAATGGTGACTTTATAGAGATACAGGGTTCTATTTGAGTAAAAGGCTTTCGATGTTAATGAAGCGGTAAGATTTTGCTGC
>NC_136509.1:23728784-23778784 GCF_053919585.1 Euprymna scolopes | reverse complement strand
CTAAGCCACGGCGTTCCCATTATTTTGCATAAGGATACTATCGCCAGCATGCGTGTTATCGTTTGTTGTGGATGTTGTTTTTTAGTGTTTTACAAGTAACGTTTTTTTTTATATGAGTTTTACGTTTTTGCTTTAAAACTTTAAGTAACATAATCTTGCAGCATTCAATTCGCAATTTAGTCCAATTTTGTAAAACTCTAAGCAGCGCTTGCGCAGATTGGGAATATTTTTTTAAGTAATGCATGTCATGTCTTGTCGAAATTAGTATAAATGCCAAAAAAAAAAAAAATGCGAAAATTATCCTGTCGAAAAATAATTACACATAAAAATAGAACTAATCCAATCATCGAGTTTTATGGTTAAGTTTCAATGTGTAAGAGTTGTGCGACTAATTCAGTATGGCAAATAAGGGAGGTAACTCTTAAATTTAATTGACTCAAATTAAGAGTTCGCCATTTTTAAACACACAATCTCCAGACAATCTTGCGAAGATTTTTTTTTTTTTGTTAAAATACATCTACCACATCATCTGGATCAGTTTTCGTAAGTTTAAGAGTTCATACTAATTTCGACATGACTATTAAGTACATAATGTTTTCACCTGAAATGCGCTAGATTAAACGATCACTAATCTACACTATTATCTTCCAATCAATTGTGAATATACTTTAGGTTTCCTTGCACTTCAGTAGACTGTGTTAATAGGACTCGTTTCCGGTAGCTTTCGGCATGGGTGGAGTTAATGTCCGATTGCTTACGGATCGAATTGTAATAGAATAATTTGTCTACTGCTTCGAAAATTACTCCGAATGAACATACAACAGTACACGAACGAACAGAATGAGTCGACGAGGAAAGAGGTAATGATTGATATGATGAGAAATTATCCAATCAGATTCAAACCGAAATAGGATTCCAATCAACGCTATCCATAGTCATCATTAAATAAAGTAATAGGTTGGATGGGTGGGCCACTGGTACTTTAGTGTTTTCATTTCTGGTCGTAGTCTACAGTGCTTCTCGTCAACAGTTGCGTCGCGGCATCAGCCACGTGGTCACGCAAGAAGTATTTAGCGATTTTCCCATTAGATCTAGATAGTTTATTTGAAATCTAGTTGTAAAATTTAGATCTGACAGCTACTTGACTTTTTTTTTAATCTGAAGATTTCGTTTGCCAGCCATGCAACCGCAATTTCAGATTTCAATTAAACTACTTTCCGGATTCATCTCCTAGCTAATCATTATATGAGACTATTTCAAAAGCTATTTTTCATATACTAGCGGGGGTGGGAGGGGGCGTCCGACTTTGCCCGGGCGTAAAATACGCTTAAATATGATATTTTAATTTGTCCAGATTTCATATATATTAATATATAGTCGTGGTTTCAAAAGTAAAAAAAAGCATTTAGCATTCAAAGCTGTTGACGTTACCACTGTACCAACATGGCATGTATATAAACACATGAAAAATTTTTTTTAAATTAATAAACTAAAATGAATGTACAAAATGTTAACAATTTTTTTCAATTTTAATCCATTTTTGACCCCTTAAAAATTATTTTAACCGGCTAAAGACCCATAAAAGAACGGCCATAAAATATCCACTTACTTGAGGGTCCTAGGACCGCTCTGCGACTTATAGTTTCGGAGGAGATAGAGTTTGAATATAAGGAGACAGACAGACAGACCGGCACACAAACCGACAGACAGACAGAGATATAGCCGTTTATATATATTAAATTATACATGTAGAAATCCTAACCCACCAAGACTTTCTAAATCATTGTTAAACACAATATTTCTTGATGAGTGAAGCACAAAAATTCATTTTATGCATTACATGTCGTGTTCTGTTTCCAAGTTAAAATCAAATACAAATAACAGTGAAAATATATTTTTTAGTTGTATGCACTGAGAACTGAACCTTCAACTTCAAGAAGTATAACCACTGCGCCATGGGTCCTTGATTTGTTTTTATTTTGGGGGGTCTCGTGCTAACGTTTACATTTGAATATAGTGAGAAGCATTAATTTAAATAACATTAAAAGTAAATTATGTATTAAAAACGAAAAATATTTTTTTATTCGAGTTATTTTATACAGAGTATGTTGATATCGATGCCTCCTTTCAGTCACGAAAGACAATGGTTACTCTCTTTTTTATTAGTTGCGATGACAGGTCCGATTATCCATTATTTTACTTACAAAATGCTCAATATGTTTGATAGTACACGCATGAAACTCTAGTTCCCTTCGAAGTAATCTCCGCCGGCTGCAAAGCACTTATTCTAAAAACTTCTGGAAGGCCCTATCGAAGTCCTCTTGCGTGAACGTGTCAATGACCCTCATCACAACCTTTTTCATCTCCTCAATTGTCTCATAACGACTACCTCTGAGGTTTTCCTTGAGCTTACGGAATAACTAAAAGTTACAGGGAACAAGAGAGAGAGAGAGAGAGAGAGAGAGAGAGAGAGAGAGAGAGAAGGGGATATATATTAAAAGAAACTATAGAGAGGATGAGAAATTGTTTTGATGCCCATCTTGGTCAAATAGTATATGATCTTCTCTGATCATCCTTGGGACAAACTTCGCGCAATTCTTCCGCGTCCTCAGTTCCTCGCAGATAATTGTGTGCAGTACCCACACTAACATCAAACTGTGCACTTATTGTCTCTATGGACACACAACGATCCTTATCCATGAAATTCTTTATTTGGCCAATCAACTCTGGTGTTATGACTTCCTTACTCCTCCCACACCTCTCATCATTATTCGCAGACTTCCTGCCTTCCGTAAATCTCTTATGCCACTCAAAAACAGATGCTCGATTCACGCAAGATGGTTAAAAGAAAAAGTCTGAAGCATTCCATACGTTTCTGTGGCATTTTTCCAAGTTTAAAACAGAATTGTATAGCATACTGTTCTTCTAAAGTGTCCTCACGTCCAGATTGCATTTTTGAAATTCACCAGCTATAGCAATCAAGCTTTAGTAGGGTGTATTCTAATTCCTGCTGTTCATTTGAATCTGAAATCATAAAAATTTGTTAGTCATCTATGATGTATATCAATAACATATTGAATATTTAAGAGCTTACGAAAATTCTAAATATCTGCAGAATAAAAAAGTCTGGAAACTTATTGAAGGCCCCTTATACCTTCTTTCTAGAAGGTTAGACACAAGGTCTAGCTTGAGTTTTAATGAAAGTACTTTCGTGAAACGAACTGAATTCAAACTTAGCACATCTAGGTTCTCCGTCTATTTTAGAACTTTTAGCGTGCTGTGGAAAAAATACAAGCTTTCACACTATAAACTTTTTCTACAATCCACCTATATTTGGCACAAATAATCTTCAATCTGTGATTCACTTATCCACCAAATTTTAGTTATAAATACTCAACAGTCTCTGAAGTGTATCGTTGTATCATGAGATGTTCTAAATATGTGTTGCGAGCACGTTAGGATATCATTTATTTTGACTGTGATGACTCTCTTAAGCTAATGAAAGTGTTAGATTGATTTGATAGATATTATATTTGTAGTAATTCAATATATAAAAATCTGAGGTTAGTCGTCTGTGAATATGAAGCCTATTAAGGATTACACTAGATATTGATGAAATGATCATGAAAATTCTTCCATAAACTATTTACCAGTAATAGAAAAAGACTGTTGGATATTCCTGATTAAATCTTGGTCGACAAACCAGGCTTGGTAGGAAGTTTACTTGTACTAAATATGGTTGGATATATTAACGATGTACCTTTGAAGTCACTATATATATATATATATATATATATATATATATATATATATATATATATATATTTATATATATATATATATATATATATATATATATATATATAAAACTCTCATCTGTTTGTTTAAATGTATGTATGTATGTATGTATGCACGTCTGCATACAACTTTTGACAGAGGCGATGGATTTTCACAAGATCAGTATCGTTTTGAATCTCGACCCCTCGGACGACAAATATCGAAAAATTAACTAAATTTCTTCATCCTCAACTAGGCATTTTCTATAGGAAGGGGTCGCTTTTTCCGCCGATATTTTCGATGTTATCCCCTCTTTTCGATTGTCTAGCCTTAATTTAAACCTACTTCACTTCCGGTTTGGCGATGGATGCAACAGCAAACACGTCACGTTTTTTTTTCTATGTCCTTTTCCCCCTTCGCGGTACGGGTTCGAGTCTGCCTGCCTACTACCACGTTTTCTTTTTTCTTTTGCTCAACACACACCTCCAAACACCCGGGCAACACCGGGTACCCAGGCTAGTATATATATATATATATATATATATATATATATATATATATATATATATATATATATATAAAGAGAGAGAGAGAGAGAGGGGGGGGAGATATATATTAAAAAAACGGTGACCTAATTAAAAAAATAAAATACAGTATTTATTAATCCATCAAATTCCATCCAAAAATCATAAAAATCGACCCCAAAAAAGTAGTAATAAAGAAAATTCATTAACCCATGAAATTTCAAAGATATGCTGTATTTTATTAGAGAAAACATGCATCACTGCTTGGCATAAATTTGAAAATATATTAAAAATATTAATAAGCAACTTCTTGTAAAAGAAAAGGAATATAATAACAGCAACAGTAATAATAAGTAAGAACGAAAAAGTCCGCTTATGTATTTCATCATTTTCTTTCTGTTTGAGATTTTTTTTTCTTCTTTTTTATCCTTTTTGAAATGTCCACACATTAACTCGCTTGTAAATAAGTTTACTATATTGGTCTTTTCTACGTATCTGATTTAAAATAAAAAATTACCAATTGAATACCGTAAATCTTTTAAAACGGCATTATTTATACCCCTCCACAGTGCAAATAAATTCAGCCACGACGTCTACGCTCAGTAGAAGTAAATCCCAACAGCATAGTTTAAACTATCGCTAGATGACCCGTCAACTTACACATTTGAAACGTGTGAGGGATGGAGAGAAAACGCCATTATTACTGGACAAAGGATATTTTAACGAAGGTAGCCATTCTAAAGAAGCAGAATGGACTTTTTTCGTGTCCCAAATATTTTGGGAAAGCAAGTAAGAACGGAAAATATAATGTTTTAAAAATGGAGAACATGGAGACGGTAACTTATATCTCCAATGTCTTTATGCAAACACTGCCACTGTGTTTGTTTATTTGCAAACAAAGAGATTTACATAATGCTAAGTAAGTAGGACACGATATAATTTAACAAAGTGCTCTATCTAAGAAGAAGGGACTTATATAGTCATCCGCAAAGAGACTGTATTGCTGCATCACAGCTCTTCAGTGTGACGAGACTAGTACTTGTCCCAACCCTAGGATCAAACGCAGGACGGACTATCTCTTTCTCTCTCTCTCTCTCTCTCTCTCTCTCTCTCTCTATATATATATATATATATATATATATATATATATATATATATATATATATATATATATATATATGTGTGAACGCTGACTCCGTGTCTTATGAGTAGAGCTGCCGGCAATCAACAAGACGGTTCCTAGCTTGGGATAGGTGTTAGTCTAGCTGCACAGAAGAGGCACGATACAGCAAAGCAATCTCTCTCCCTCTTTATATATATATATATATATATATATATATATATATATATATATATATATATATATATATAACGAAAGAGTACTATATGTGGATGATTATGTATTAAGCCACTCGTAAATGTATCTCACCCGCTGCTTTATTAGCTATATATTTGTTTGTTTATAAACAGACCAGCAGCTCGAACACTGCGGTGGCAAATGTTTATTTAATAGACATTTACGAGGTCTTTGTGTGGTTGGGACTGCCAACTATCAACGCGATGCTTGTAGGTTCAATCCACGGCTAGGGAAATGTGCTAGTCTAGCCGCACTGATGAGTTGTGATACAATGAAACAGTACTGTATGTGAATATATATGTATATGTGTGTGTGTGTGTGTGTGTTAATTCTTTCAACCTTGGGGTTTTTATACTAAAATCATTACAAATTTTTCAATAGAGAGGACAATAAAAACCTGTCCATCTCTTCAGATAATTCGAGATTGAAAAAGTTTAAATGAATGTTTAAAAAATGCAAATTAACTACATTTCATACGCCGCGTCCTTCTCTTGTGATAAAACTTCTCAAATGCACTCGTGTTTGTAGTCTGTAAACTTTGGTCAAAATCGGACTGTTTCTTCTTTAATCAATTAGATCAAATTATCCGAAAAGATGGACAGTTATTTTTTATTGTCCTGTCTATTGAAACAATTTGTGATGATCTAAGTAAAAAACAACCCGTGTTTGAAAGAATAAAAACATATTTAGCTCTACTCACGTATTCAGCACTTTTTCCTCTGTGTTTGACAAAATATACCTCCTAATATATATATATATATATATATACATATATATATATATATATATATATATATATATATATATATATATCATTAAATATATCTCCTTTAAAATTGAAAATGGTCCTGAACCATTTTTAATTTTTTAATTTTTAATATTCTGTGCCAGATGAGATCTATTATGATCGAAACGGTCTACACATCGTAGCAAGATATGGTTGTATTTACATATATATATATATATATATATATATATATATATATATATATATATATATATATATATAAAGTGCGAGACAGAGAGTGAGTGAGTGAGTGTGAGGGAAAGATCTTACTCTGACTATATATATATATCAATTATGGATATATATATATATATATATATATATATATATATATATATATATATAAATGTATAAATGCGAAAAAAAATGAGAATATAAAGAGAAATACACAAATAAATGCGTTAATGTAATCAGATCATATATTAGAAAACTGATAGATAAATAGTTCAGATACGAACGAAAACGATTATTAACCTGGTCAAACGTTACTTTCCCATTTTCCCGCCTTTTTTTTTTCATCATCAAAGAACAGCAACAGCTTTGGGAATAATTACACTGCAAACACCTTTCCCTCCCCGCTTCTCGGGCAAACGATTAACTTGATAAATATGGCTTAACGCATCTGATGCTGCATAGAAAATGTATCCTGCAAACGTGGGCGCGTTGCCACTCAATTCCATACATTAATGATGAAAACACTATCAAAAACAATCAAAAGCGAAAATCCCGCACGTGCATATGATACGCGCATTAAAGAAGTGTTGCACACGCAAACATTTGATGTCTAATAGGTGTACCAATGACTCGTTGGGTCACCATCACCACCACCACCACCACCACTAATTTTTCGACTTTGATTTAAGTAATTTATTCCTTTAACTATGACGTAACTTTTAAGACATTTAAATTGACTGAAACCAAGCGGAAACATAAAGCGTAGGCTGACGTTTATTTGTGACAAATATGGTTTGATTGTATAGAGGAATTTTTTTTTAACAAGACCATATATGATAATTGTGGGGTCTCATTTATAATTCCATGGAAAAAAGTGTCTTTCTCAGAAAAGTCAGTCTGTGTAATAAAGATACCGCGAATCTGTTTTCCCAATCGTCGTCTTCAAGTATAATGTAAACAAATGATAATTGTGGAGTTTACTCTATAATTCTATGAAAAAATTTCTTTTCTAGAAAATTCCGTCTGTGTAATAAAGATGTCACGGGACTGTTTCCCCAGCCGAATACATCATGGTCGTCTTCAAGTCTAATGTAAACAAATATTTGTCTAGACGTCCTTTTGGAAGATAAAGTCTTCTTAAGTAATCTTCCGCTTATTTCATTTACTTTTTTCTAATCCTCTCGTGCCAGCGATCATCGTCCAGCCAAAAAATGTTTGGAACCCTTTTACTTGAATGGCCTCTGGGCCTTGATAAGCGATAAGTATGAAAATATGTTCTTAACTATTTTCACCTAAACAATAAAATGGTTTATAAATTTTATCCCCCAGGACACCTGTAATTTCTTTTTTTTTTTTTTTTTTTTTTTTTTTAGCTGTGTATAAAAGAATTAGAAAGTACTTCATTTTTTTTTTTTTGGGGGGGGGGGCGCATTTTTGGAGAATACCTGGTTGCTTGGATTCCTGTGTTGCTTTTATGTCTTGGCTTATTTCAGTTTTCGTGTGGCCAGAAGTAAGGAATATTTTGGTATGTATTTTGTATCATTAAAGTATACAGAAACAATCCTTACGAATACAAACGTTGACCAACCTGCATTATAACTAGGGCTGTGACAACAGCATATTCTTTTCATCGATTTGACTCTTGAGTATATATCCGTAAATATCTTATACGTTTTTATATAGACTGATGTGGTTTTTGGTTGATTAGCTGAGTCTAAGTGTGTCGGGTATGTACTCGAGAGTCAAAAGAATGTAAATAATATGCTGTTGTCACACCCATAATTATAATATGTGTAGATTTACTAGCAAGGAGACCTAGCATTGCCTCGGATTAAATGAGGATCAACAAATGCTCCACACGTTCAATATTTTTATTGCCATCAAAATCGGTGAAATCGCCCATTTTTCAATCAAATCGATTGATTGTCTACCCTGTCGGAATCCACCCCTGTACACGAAGAGGAAGCTTCTCATGCCTCCCCGTAGTGACATAGGTCCCAACACTTTGTAATCTACATTGCATTATAGAAAACTAACCGTTGATTTTATAACATTAATAATAGGCCACTCAGCGTTGTCCGGTCGTAAAATACGCATAAATATTATATTTTAATTCATACGGAAACTGAGACATGTGCATGCGAGTATTATTTTTTTCTAAATAATTCACTTCTTTTAAGTAAAAATAAATATTCCAGTTGTGATCGAAATCAAAACCTAAAAACTATGAGTCAAGTACGATAACCATAAGGCTCGCTTGACACGCCCTTTAAAAAGTGCTTTCAAACCTACTTATTCTTAATATAAGGAATCTGTCATGCGGAACAGTTGAGAAACAGATAAAAATCAGATGAACTTCACGTACCAATTTTTCGATTTTGACCCCTTAGCAATTCATTTTTCTGGGTGAAAACCGATTAAAAAGTGTTTCATGTGTTTGAATACCCTATATACTAAATTTCAAGTCTGTAAATCCAAAATTCGTTGAGTATATAGGTTGAGAAGTGTCTTCACAAACATTCTTTCTTACTTTTATATAATGACTTGATTAAAGTTTACAATCTAAATGTAAAGTATCATGGTTCAGTTATGAAAGGTGACCATTTATTTCGAACGCTCCCCTGTTGTATCAAAGAACCTACTGTTGATTTTTACGCCGCACACTTCTCTTGTGATAAAACTTCTCAAATGTACTCGTGTTTTTAGTTTGTAAACTTTGGTCAAAATCCTTCTTTAATCAAATATTTTGATTACAGATTTTCGTTACTTATCGCAGGCATTCCGATATAAAACCTATCTAAGAACACGCATGAAGTAAATTTGTGTAAAATTTCCAAAATTCGACCCAACTGTTTCGGAGTTTGTAGGGAACAAACTTACACAGACAATGTAATGTGCTTTTTGTATATCAGCAGAGATGACATACAATGCTCGGATAAGCATCTCGTATATACAGACGTGATCGCATATATATATATATATATATATATATATATATATATATAAAATATATTTTAGTCATCGACATACAGACCTGTTTCGTTGTTTCACAACTCATCAGTGCCGCTAGACTAACACCTCTCCCAAGCCGAGGATCGAACCTAGAACCGTCGTGATGACAGTCGGCAGTCCTACCTCCCTGACTACGGAATCGGTGGCCGAAATTAAACTGTCCGAATGTCTATTTAAATAAACATCCGTCCGCCACTCGTAGAGGGCTCAAACGTTTGTTTGTAAACAAACCGCGAGCTTCGCATTTTTTCAGCTAAATTAAGTAGCGAGTAAGATAATTTACGATAGTGCTCTACCCAAGAGGGGGCTTTATAAAATATATTTTAGTCATCGACATACAGACCTGTTTCGTTGTTTCACAACTCATCAGTGCCGCTAGACTAACACCTCTCCCAAGCCGAGGATCGAACCTAGAACCGTCGTGATGACAGTCGGCAGTCCTACCCCCTGACTACGGAATCGGTGGCCGAAATTAAACTGTCCGAATGTCTATTTAAATAAACATCCGTCCGCCACTCGTAGAGGGCTCAAACGTTTGTTTGTAAACAAACTGCGAGCTTCGCATTTTTTCAGCTAAATTAAGTAGCGAGTAAGATAATTTACGATAGTGCTCTACCCAAGAGGGGGGCTTTATAAAATATATTTTAGTCACCGACATACAGACCTGTTTCGTTGTTTCACAACTCATCAGTGCCGCTAGACTAACACCTCTCCCAAGCCGAGGATCGAACCTAGAACCGTCGTGATGACAGTCGGCAGTCCTACCTCCCTGACTACGGAATCGGTGGCCGAAATTAAACTGTCCGAATGTCTATTTAAATAAACATCCGTCCACCACTCGTAGAGGGCTCAAACGTTTGTTTGTAAACAAACTGCGAGCTTCGCATTTTTTCAGCTAAATTAAGTAGCGAGTAAGATAATTTACGATAGTGCTCTACCCAAGAGGGGGGCTTTATAAAATATATTTTAGTCACCGACATACAGACCTGTTTCGTTGTTTCACAACTCATCAGTGCCGCTAGACTAACACCTCTCCCAAGCCGAGGATCGAACCTAGAACCGTCGTGATGACAGTCGGCAGTCCTACCTCCCTGACTACGGAATCGGTGGCCGAAATTAAACTGTCCGAATGTCTATTTAAATAAACATCCGTCCGCCACTCGTAGAGGGCTCAAACGTTTGTTTGTAAACAAACTGCGAGCTTCGCATTTTTTCAGCTAAATTAAGTAGCGAGTAAGATAATTTACGATAGTGCTCTACCCAAGAGGGGGGCTTTATAAAATATATTTTAGTCACCGACATACAGACCTGTTTCGTTGTTTCACAACTCATCAGTGCCGCTAGACTAACACCTCTCCCAAGCCGAGGATCGAACCTAGAACCGTCGTGATGACAGTCGGCAGTCCTACCCCCTGACTACGGAATCGGTGGCCGAAATTAAACTGTCCGAATGTCTATTTAAATAAACATCGGTCCGCCACTCGTAGAGGGCTCAAACGTTTGTTTGTAAACAAACCGCGAGCTTCGCATTTTTTCAGCTAAATTAAGTAGCGAGTAAGATAATTTACGATAGTGCTCTACCCAAGAGGGGGGCTTTATAAAATATATTTTAGTCATCGACATACAGACCTGTTTCGTTGTTTCACAACTCATCAGTGCCGCTAGACTAACACCTCTCCCAAGCCGAGGATCGAACCTAGAACCGTCGTGATGACAGTCGGCAGTCCTATCCCCTGACTACGGAATCGGTGGCCGAAATTAAACTGTCCGAATGTCTATTTAAATAAACATCCGTCCGCCACTCGTAGAGGGCTCAAACGTTTGTTTGTAAACAAACTGCGAGCTTCACATTTTTTCAGCTAAATTTAGTAGCGAGTAAGATAATTTACGATAGTGCTCTACCCAAGAGGGGTCTTTATTTATATATATACCAAGAGGGGGCTTTATTTATATTTATATATATATATATATATATATATATATATATATATATATATATATATATATATATGCAGACAGACAGGTAAACATAATTACGTAATATTAGGTTGGTGAAAAAATAATGTAGTTTTCGTCAAATATATACACGTAAAATACGACATTATTGTTGCACCAACCTAATACATAAAATGCATACATTATATAATAATGAGCATAATAACAGCTTACGTTCATTTTTCTTTTAAAATAGATTATATGCTCTTGTTATTTTTTGTTGTTGGTGGTGTTGTTATTCTAATACAAGGTTTGTTCAATAAGTAATGTCCCTGATTAATTTCTAATTGCAATAGAGCAACTTGGCACAGATACTAGCTTTTTTTTTCTGCATAGAAAGCAGTAACAGTTAAGTCTTTCTTCCATTGTTTAATGCAGATCTGGAGACCGTTTTGGCTGAGCACGTTAATCCTCCAGCCGCGATATGACTTCGGAGATCAAGGCTGGGCGATGTAAGAAACGCTTCACTTAAGAAAAGACAACAACTTCACGACTGTGTAGAGGATGCAAAGCTAAGGGAGTACGAGGATGGAAGATGATTTTATAGCCACACCTCCGTGCTTCTGATCTGGCGTCGTGGACAGAAACGTTGTTTGCAGAAGGAAGATAATTTTGCTGATTTTGCACGACTTCTTGATTTTGATTGCTTCTCTTAATTTGTTCAAAAGGGAAGCATAATGCGCTTCTGTAATCGTGGTACACTTTGCTAGGAAATCTGTCTTATAGTGGAAACGAATAAAAAAACAAACAAGATAAAAGCATGCAAGGTGCGCAATTGTATAAATAATAAATTACACAAAGAAAACTCGTCCCAGGACGGGTAAAATTAATTTCACAGACATAATCATATTAACTCACTTGTATATCTCTTTACGAAAATGAAAATCAAAATATAATACTATTTGGAATCCAAATTTATTGCATGATTTTTTTTATTCTTGATTTTTTCTTAATTTAAGGATTAAGCTGAAGAGTTCTAAAGAAAAAAAAATTAATTCAGGGAATCTTGCTTAATGGCATTTAATGACTCTGGTTTAAATTTAATGAGAATCAGAAATATTTTAATTTTTGATTATAAGATTTTTGCCCATATTGTGCTTCCTAAGTACCCTTTAAAATACCGAAAATAAACTGTAATTTAGGGTATATTCATTTAAAACTTCACAAATATGTTCTTAACTATTTTCACCTAAACAATAAAATGGTTTATAAATTTTATCCCCCAGGACACCTGTAATTTCTTTTTTTTTTTTTTTTTTTTTTTTTTTTTTAGCTGTGTATAAAAGAATTAGAAAGTACTTCATTTTTTTTTTGGGGGGGGGGGCGCATTTTTGGAGAATACCTGGTTGCTTGGATTCCTGTGTTGCTTTTATGTCTTGGCTTATTTCAGTTTTCGTGTGGCCAGAAGTAAGGAATATTTTGGTATGTATTTTGTATCATTAAAGTATACAGAAACAATCCTTACGAATACAAACGTTGACCAACCTGCATTATAACTAGGGCTGTGACAACAGCATATTCTTTTCATCGATTTGACTCTTGAGTATATATCCGTAAATATCTTATACGTTTTTATATAGACTGATGTGGTTTTTGGTTGATTAGCTGAGTCTAACTGTGTCGGGTATGTACTCGAGAGTCAAAAGAATGTAAATAATATGCTGTTGTCACACCCATAATTATAATATGTGTAGATTTACTAGCAAGGAGACCTAGCATTGCCTCGGATTAAATGAGGATCAACAAATGCTCCACACGTTCAATATTTTTATTGCCATCAAAATCGGTGAAATCGCCCATTTTTCAATCAAATCGATTGATTGTCTACCCTGTCGGAATCCACCCCTGTACACGAAGAGGAAGCTTCTCATGCCTCCCCGTAGTGACATAGGTCCCAACACTTTGTAATCTACATTGCATTATAGAAAACTAACCGTTGATTTTATAACATTAATAATAGGCCACTCAGCGTTGTCCGGTCGTAAAATACGCATAAATATTATATTTTAATTCATACGGAAACTGAGACATGTGCATGCGAGTATTATTTTTTTCTAAATAATTCACTTCTTTTAAGTAAAAATAAATATTCCAGCTGTGATCGAAATCAAAACCTAAAAACTATGAGTCAAGTACGATAACCATAAGGCTCGCTTGACACGCCCTTTAAAAAGTGCTTTCAAACCTACTTATTCTTAATATAAGGAATCTGTCATGCGGAACAGTTGAGAAACAGATAAAAATCAGATGAACTTCACGTACCAATTTTTCGATTTTGACCCCTTAGCAATTCATTTTTCTGGGTGAAAACCGATTAAAAAGTGTTTCATGTGTTTGAATACCCTATATACTAAATTTCAAGTCTGTAAATCCAAAATTCGTTGAGTATATAGGTTGAGAAGTGTCTTCACAAACATTCTTTCTTACTTTTATATAATGACTTGATTAAAGTTTACAATCTAAATGTAAAGTATCATGGTTCAGTTATGAAAGGTGACCATTTATTTCGAACGCTCCCCTGTTGTATCAAAGAACCTACTGTTGATTTTTACGCCGCACACTTCTCTTGTGATAAAACTTCTCAAATGTACTCGTGTTTTTAGTTTGTAAACTTTGGTCAAAATCCTTCTTTAATCAAATATTTTGATTACAGATTTTCGTTACTTATCGCAGGCATTCCGATATAAAACCTATCTAAGAACACGCATGAAGTAAATTTGTGTAAAATTTCCAAAATTCGACCCAACTGTTTCGGAGTTTGTAGGGAACAAACTTACACAGACAATGTAATGTGCTTTTTGTATATCAGCAGAGATGACATACAATGCTCGGATAAGCATCTCGTATATACAGACGTGATCGCATATATATATATATATATATATATATATATATATATATATATATATATATAAAATATATTTTAGTCATCGACATACAGACCTGTTTCGTTGTTTCACAACTCATCAGTGCCGCTAGACTAACACCTCTCCCAAGCCGAGGATCGAACCTAGAACCGTCGTGATGACAGTCGGCAGTCCTACCTCCCTGACTACGGAATCGGTGGCCGAAATTAAACTGTCCGAATGTCTATTTAAATAAACATCCGTCCGCCACTCGTAGAGGGCTCAAACGTTTGTTTGTAAACAAACCGCGAGCTTCGCATTTTTTCAGCTAAATTAAGTAGCGAGTAAGATAATTTACGATAGTGCTCTACCCAAGAGGGGGCTTTATAAAATATATTTTAGTCATCGACATACAGACCTGTTTCGTTGTTTCACAACTCATCAGTGCCGCTAGACTAACACCTCTCCCAAGCCGAGGATTGAACCTAGAACCGTCGTGATGACAGTCGGCAGTCCTACCCCCTGACTATGGAATCGGTGGCCGAAATTAAACTGTCCGAATGTCTATTTAAATAAACATCCGTCCGCCACTCGTAGAGGGCTCAAACGTTTGTTTGTAAACAAACTGCGAGCTTCGCATTTCTTCAGCTAAATTAAGTAGCGAGTAAGATAATTTACGATAGTGCTCTACCCAAGAGGGGGGCTTTATAAAATATATTTTAGTCACCGACATACAGACCTGTTTCGTTGTTTCACAACTCATCAGTGCCGCTAGACTAACACCTCTCCCAAGCCGAGGATCGAACCTAGAACCGTCGTGATGACAGTCGGCAGTCCTACCCCCTGACTACGGAATCGGTGGCCGAAATTAAACTGTCCGAATGTCTATTTAAATAAACATCCGTCCGCCACTCGTAGAGGGCTCAAACGTTTGTTTGTAAACAAACTGCGAGCTTCGCATTTTTTCAGCTAAATTTAGTAGCGAGTAAGATAATTTACGATAGTGCTCTACCCAAGAGGGGTCTTTATTTATATATATACCAAGAGGGGGCTTTATTTATATTTATATATATATATATATATATATATATATATATATATATATATATGCAGACAGACAGGTAAACATAATTACGTAATATTAGGTTGGTGAAAAAATAATGTAGTTTTCGTCAAATATATACACGTAAAAAAACGACATTATTGTTGCACCAACCTAATACATAAAATGCATACATTATATAATAATGAGCATAATAACAGCTTACGTTCATTTTTCTTTTAAAATAGATTATATGCTCTTGTTATTTTTTGTTGTTGGTGGTGTTGTTATTCTAATACAAGGTTTGTTCAATAAGTAATGTCCCTGATTAATTTCTAATTGCAATAGAGCAACTTGGCACAGATACTAGCTTTTTTTTTCTGCATAGAAAGCAGCAACAGTTAAGTCTTTCTTCCATTGTTTAATGCAGATCTGGAGACCGTTTTGGCTGAGCACGTTAATCCTCCAGCCGCGATATGACTTCGCAGATCAAGGCTGGGCGATGTAAGAAACGCTTCACTTAAGAAAAGACAACAACTTCACGACTGTGTAGAGGATGCAAAGCTAAGGGAGTACGAGGATGGAAGATGATTTTATAGCCACACCTCCGTGCTTCTGATCTGGCGTCGTGGACAGAAACGTTGTTTGCAGAAGGAAGATAATTTTGCTGATTTTGCACGACTTCTTGATTTTGATTGCTTCTCTTAATTTGTTCAAAAGGGAAGCATAATGCGCTTCTGTAATCGTGGTACACTTTGCTAGGAAATCTGTCTTATAGTGAAAACGAATAAAAAAAACAAGATAAAAGCATGCAAGGTGCGCAATTGTATAAATAATAAATATACATATACACAAAGAATACTCGTCCCAGGACGGGTAAAATTAATTTCACAGACATAATCATATTAACTCACTTGTATATCTCTTTACGAAAATGAAAATGAAAATATAATACTATTTGGAATCCAAATTTATTGCATGATTTTTTTTATTCTTGATTTTTTCTTAATTTAAGGATTAAGCTGAAGAGTTCTAAAGAAAAAAAAATTAATTCAGGGAATCTTGCTTAATGGCATTTAATGACTCTGGTTTAAATTTAATGAGAATCAGAAATATTTTAATTTTTGATTATAAGATTTTTGCCCATATTGTGCTTCCTAAGTACTCTTTAAAATACCGAAAATAAACTGTAATTTAGGGTATATTCATTTAAAACTTCACAAAATTCGGATCTATTTGAATGTTAATGAAATGGTTTAAACTCCTTTTTGACACTTTGCATAAAACTTAATCAAATTAAATATATCCCACATTAGCAACGCTTACGTCTAGCAGCTCTTTTCCAAATTCATAACCGTCGGTTTATTAACTAAAGAGATATCGTTGATTACTGTTTCATAAGTAAAATAATAAATAAATACTATTTGTTTACATAAAAAAATATGGGTGTTTTTCTAAAAAAAAAATATTTTCCTGAATCTCAAAAGTTCGAGACGCTAATAACCGTATTATCGTTAAAAAATCTTTTTAATCGATATAAGTTTTAAATCGATAAAAATAACACACAAAGTTATCTAGGAACTCGTGACGTAACGGATAACGCCCTCGACAATAGTACAGATGGTTTGAAATTTGAATCCTAAAACAGTCAAGCTACACTGATGAACGGTAGAACAGTGAAACACGTGTTCATAGATTACTGTTATATATATATATATATATATATATATATATATATATATAGCTTTAAATATATATATATATATATATATATATATATATATATATATATATATATATATATATATATATATATAGCTTTAAACAAAATGACCGGCAAAACCCAACAGGCCCCTTTCATCAACAGACTCATCAGGAGTTAATCGTTGATAATAAAAAATGAATAAATAAATAAAATATCTCGCAAGAACAGACTTAATCTGGTGTACGTGTAAATTTTACTGAGGGAGAGGGGAAAACAAGTGGGAATACGAATAAAATAAAATATATACAATAATATAAAATATATGTGCAAGTGGGGGCAAGGAGAGAGTTAAAATATATCCCCAAATAAGTCTAATGATTTGACGAACGCCTTCTGTCGACAGACAGATGGTCTGTGTCGGAGGATAGAGACTGACTCCAAAATCCACAAGTGATTTTTAAAGTTAGCCTGTTGCAAAATCCTAAAACACTCCATTTTATACACATTGCCACATGCTGTATTTTCATGGAGGTGTTGAACAACGGCAGATTCCAAGGTGGAAGAAAGGGGTAAGAGCGACAAGACTTTCCAATCTTATTTTTGCTGGGATATGTTGGTTAATTCGAGTCTGCAAATTTAATGAGGTTCGACCTACATAGTCAGCAGCACACTGACACTTAAATTCATAAACTACATTACTTTTTGTGATATAAGGTAAACCATCCTTAACAACTAGGGGAAATGCAGACTTCACACCAAATATAAAACGTAGAGCAACGGACGGGAAGCAATTTGACAAAGATTTAATGATTCATCTATCCAAACACTGACCGGTCTCCCCAATCCAAGGGACCTTTAAGTAGACATGACATCTGGAGGGGGCCAAAGAACGCATGAAAATTATATTTTTTATTTTATTTTTAATAATATAATCAATTAAATTCTCCGGATAACCATTTTGAATGAAGATATCGTTGACGGTCTTCAATTCACGTTCTAATTTACCAGAAGAACAAATCTAAGGGCTCTATACACTAACGTCTGAATAAGTCCAATCTTCCTGGAAGTAGGCACAAATGAACGGCAGTTCATATATAGGCCAGTAAATGTCGGCTTACGGTAGACTGTTGTAAGAAAAGAAATCTTACTGCGTTCAACTAAAACGTCCAAGAAAGGAAGGCAACCATCATTCTCGTTCTCCACACTAAATAATAACGTTGTATGGAGAGAATTGAGTTTGTTGAAAAATGTTTTCGCCTCATTTTTAAAGGCAAAAGCTGCGAAGGTGCCTTCGACGTATCTGAAATATATTGACGGTTTCGCTATATCCTTAAACAATACCGACTCGTAAAATTCCAGAAAAATGTCAGCTAATGCAGGACCAAGGGAACTTCCCATCTGAACTACGTCGATCTGACTATACATAACGTTGTCGAAGCTAAATTCTACTGCTTTAATACAGATCTACATGAGTTCAACAAAAATGTCCCTTGGGAAAGGTGGAGGGGTTAAATTGCTATTGGAAAGAGTCAGCAAAAATATTAATATTTTCATGTAGTGGGACATTTGTAAATAATCTAGACACGTCGAATGAACACAAAGTTATTTTCAACATCAGGTTGCAGCTCACGTAAACGAGGCAGGAATGCAACTTTTAGTGTACGGTTCTATAATTGTCATTAGGCTAGAGAGTGTTGGACATACCACGTCATAGACAAGATAGGTCTAAGCGGGATACTTTCCTTATGTGTTTTAGGAAGGCCGTAGAGTCCAGGTCTCAGTGAACCAGAAAACCTTATTTTATCATGTTGTAATATTATGACCCTTTAGGCTGTGATCATAGCGTAGTATATGTTAACTGTGGCAAGCGGGGTCAAGGGTCAAAACATTATTATTATTGTTATTGTATTCTTATTAATTGATTTGAGCGACGGATGGTCGCTGGATCAGTTATTATGATTAGAAGAATAAACAATTAAATGTGGAAGAAATGATTGACGTGTGAATCGCAAAAGGAATGTGAAAATAGAAAATATATGTAAATATTATTATGGGGTTTTGAATAAACAAATAACTTGTTGTGGATTAGGTTGGTCTGAGACACGTAATTAGGTGACGTAAGAGAACGCGCGATGTAGTTAGTTTTGGAGAGATTCAGAGAGTTGAGGATTGACCACCAGAGCAGACAGACGTCTAGACAGGGGTAGACAGACAGCTAGGGAGCGAGCTGTAAGAATAGAAATGTAGACGAACTGCAGATCCTGTGAAAACTATTTGAGACAACTGTAATAAATTTTTATTATAAAAATATAAAGAGTTGTTTTAATGGTTTCACAAATAAGAACATATGTCTCAATTGGATGATGCTGATCACTTCATGGTTCGTCACGGAGCAGCGGGAAGATACAGAACTCTTCAAGAAAAAAGGGTATGAAGCATATATTATTCTTCTTACATATGAACTGTAAAAATATCCTGTGTGATAAGTCTGATACAGCATGACTCGGTTTACATGTCAATATCATATCCTCGTGGCTAAACAACATACATACAATTTATACGTGTATTATCTGTCTGTGAAAAGAACAATATCTCGCATTCACTAGATAACACATGACACGTTTTAATATAACATCTCCTTAAATATAAACAAATATACAACAATATATCTCTTTAGTAAACTAGCCTTTCTTATAGAAGTATAAAAGACGCTTCTGAATCTTGCATTTTTATAAGTATTATCGCAGGTTTCAACAGAGCCAACACGACTAAACTTATCAGGATTATTTAAAATACTCACTATTTTCTGTAAATAATCCGCATGATTCAGGATTACGTCGCCAGCACCCTTGTCCAGGTTTGTAGATATAAATATCTTTATTAGATTTCAATAACTTGGCTGTTTTGAAATGTGTGCCGGGCCAAACAAAGTCACCCGAATCAGTAGTTGAATTAGTAGGTACGGACAATTCTAATGGCTGCTCAGACATGGGAACTGGGTTTGGACGCCGGTTAATCATAATATCTTTTAAATTTTCGGTTACATTTTTGATTATGTTTAAAAGATTACAACTTAAAGTTAATTTCTCAAAGAAAAAATAGTGTGTGAAATAAATAAAAAAAAATACATGGAATAATTTTATCTCAAATCTGAAAAACCGTACATTTCACGTAAAAATTCATCATGACAAAGATTGTGTTTACATTTTTCTGCCAAGAGAAATATAAGTTTTCTGAAATTATTTCCAAGTGAAGTATTAAGTTGAAGTCTTAGAATTAATACAATAAATGTACTTAATTTTTGCTAAAAAGGGTAATAATTATCCAAAAATATGGCCATGGTAGCAATAAAATTAGTTTCGTGTCAAAACAGAGTAATGGCGGCAAAATTCAAAGAAGTACGGAAGCACATTAATGACATAATTTCATTATTATTTAACAATGTTTCGGCTTATCGAGCAATATTTTTTTGCAGTTATCGAGGCTAGACTATGGTGCTAAAGAGATCTTTTATTTCATTCTAACTCTGCAGGCTTTCCGATAGCTTTATTTTTTAATAAAAAAAAACACTTAAAAATAAGTTAGAACACACACACAAAAAAACTGATCTAGTTATGTAGAAAGATAGCTTGTCTTTGGTAATATTTATTTATTTTTTTTTGTAGTTGTTGTTTTTTCCCTCGTTTTTTGCTTCATCGGCTACTCTAAATGCATCGATAAATTATTTTTTAATAAAACTACAAATGAATTTTAAGTGTTGGAAAGTAGATTTAATTGACTCAATTAAATTCAGTGAATTTAATTCATTAAGTTACAATGCAAATTTATTCCTTATAAAAGTTCAAACAATTATTAATAGAATTTAAGCTTTCATAAACTTTAAACAGCATAAATGTTAATTAAATTCATTAATTATACTGATAATTTATTCATTAAAAAAAGTTAAAACTATTATTTATTAATATCTATACAGAATTCAAAGTAGAAAGGAAACAATTTATAATTATTGAAAAAATTAACACTTAAAAATACAAACTTACGTTTTAATTAATGGGAATGTTTACGTGAAATTTGAAGTCGACTTTATACAATTTGAAACGTATCTGAAAATGACATCGGGTAGTTGGAGGGAAAAGGTGGCAGAGGTGGAGGAGGCTAAACGGACAGGTTTCCTTTTCTTTTCAAGAATGGGCATCCGTAGTTAGCGACAGGGAACGTTTGTATAAATTTTTCCATTTTTTTTATTTAATTATTTTTGTATGTTCCTGTTTTTAAATGATTTTTTTTATTATTATTGTTCAATATTACATAAAAATATGTTACACGGAAAGTTTAACATTCTTGCGAGCAAGAAATTATAAAAAGCTCGCATATAAAAATTATGCTAAAAATGTAATTTAAAAAAAAAGTAAAAAATATGTTTTGTAAGTATAATTTTTTAGTGAAAATATTAAATAAACAATGTTTAATTCAATGATAATATCGGTAGTCCGAGAATTTTATTTTTCTTCGAGTTATATCGAATTCATTAATACGGACTTTGGGTTTTTTTTTCGTAATGTTCACGTAAAAATTATTTTTATTGTTACAAATTACGATGCTTTATTTATATATAAAAAATAAATAAATAAATCCTTGCGTTTTTTATTTACTACTGAAAACCATAATTTTAGTAAAGGTATTTTTTGTTTAAACAAAATAATACATTTCCACTCAGATTAAAATAAAAATAATAGATTCACTATATTCGGCGATCATTATTTGATAAATACTGAAAATTTTATTAAAATTGGTTAATTTACTGATTTTTGGTGAATTTTTAAGTAAAGGGAGGAGTCAAAATGTTTATAGATTTTGAGCGTCAGCATTCATTTTGCCCGTACCTATGAATTAGAGTAACGAAAAGCCAGATATTTCAGGCTGGCTTTTACAGTCGTTACATGTTCAGGTGAAAGAGGATTGTGGTGCTTAAGTTGAGAAAATAAAACCTCAAAAGCTGCAAGTGTTTCTTCTTTATCAACATAAGTCGGGGGAACACAAAAATTCAACCTCTTGGACAACACAGCAGTCTCGACTTTTGAAAGACCAAGATTGGAGTAATTAAAAATATTCTTGACTTCAGCACCAGAATCACGCCCGAATCTAGCGCGAACAAGCAAATCAAGTTGCTTATTTAATTTATGAGAAATTCGTTGTCCAGAGAATGCCTCTCGGTTTGCCACATACGTAGAAAACCGGAAGAAATTAAAAAAAAAAGGTCAAGAAGTTTTTTATTCGCAAAAGTGAGACGGATTTTAAATTGATATAAGAATCAAACTGTCTGCGTAATTTATTTATTTCATCTAAGATAAACGCCCGTTCGATCGTAAGACTTGGTGTAACCTTGGAAGAGATAATTCTTTTACTAATATAAAATGGAGCGACATTTTCTTCGAGGCAAGAACGAAGAAATGAAATAGATCGCTTTATGGATCATATTTTGCTCTTAAAAAGAGAAAGCTTATTCATTTGTTTAATGTGGTCATAATTGTACCGATTCCGGAAATTATGATTTTCGGGCGTGCTTGTGGTGCTGAAGGCGAGTATATGTGAAGTTTTAATTATAAGGTTTTTGCCCATATTTTCCTTCTAAAGTACCCTTTAAAATATCGAAAAAAAACCACCCTATAATTTAGGGTATATTCATTTAAAATTTCACAAAAATCGGATCTATTAGAATTTTAATGAAATGAATCAAACCCCTTTTTGCCCCTTTGAATAAAACTGAATTAAATTAAACATATCCCACATTAGCAACGTTTTCATCTGGCAACCTTGTTCCAAATTCATAATGATCGGTTTATTAACTAAAGAGATATCGTAGATTACTGTTTTATAAGTCAAATAATAAATAAATAAATAATATATGGTTATTTGTCTACGTCCAAAATATATGGGCGATCTTCTAAGGAAAAATATTTTCATAGATTTCCAAGGTTAGAGACAACCGTATTATCATGAATATATATTTTTTAATCGATAGAAGTTTAAAAGCGATAAAAATAACATACAAAATCATCTAGGAACTCGTGGCGTAACGGATAACGCACTCGACAATAGTAGATATGGTTTGAAATTCGAATCCTAAAACAGTCAAGCTACACTGACGAGCGGTATAAGCAGTAATCTATGAACACGCGATTCACCGTTCTGTTACCGCTCGTCAGTGTAGTTTGACTGTTTTAGGATTCGAATTTCAAACCATATGTACTATTGTCGAATGCGTTATCCGTTACGCCACGAGTTGCTAGATGACTTTGTGTTATATATATATATATAACACGGAATTTATTGGTATTCTGTTGAAATATAATTTTTTGCATGTAAATCTCCAGTTTACAATCTTTTTTTTTGCTTATGATATTGAGCTCTACTCCTTAGTATCGAGCTTTTTTATTTTTGGTTGGGATAAATATAAACATTAATACTTATATTTGACTGAAGCTTACAACAACGGCACTTAGTTGCTTGAGGTTTTGTGTATATATATATATATATATATATATATATATATATATATATATATATATATATATATATATATATGGATAGTAAGCTATAAAGTATATATGGCAGTTAAGCTACACGGAATATTCATTCATCAAAGCTCTACCTACGTATCGAGCACTTTCCAAGTAAATAGACACAAAAAGGTTTTATGTAGATTCATATAAAATAAGGAACTGTGTGTGTGTGTGTGTGTGTGTGTGTGAGAGAGAGAGAGAGAGAGAGAGAGAGAGAGAGAGAGAGAGTGTGAGTTCGTTTTTTATGGGCCCCGAAACGGCTGGGTTGATTTTCATGAAATTTCACATGAATGTATTTTATGTATCTGACAATGTTCCTTGATAGAGTTTGTATCGAGATATATATATATATATATATATATATATATATATATATTTCAGAGGAAACATCATTTAATTTAAATACCAAAAAAAACAAGAAATGGGCAGGTGAAATTATTAAAATTACCTTAAGGCCTTATCGTCTGACCCTCTAAGAGGAAACGTCAGAATGATAAATTAAAAACTAAGAAAACGAATGAGGGAAGAAGGGAATTTTGGTAACAGTTGGAAGAACAGTGGGGAAAAAAAAAAAAAAAAAAAATCTCACTGTTCAGGTGGTTTTAAATCAATGAATATCTCCAACTGGTGTTTCAGAATCTTTTGTCTACACAGGCTAGACAAAAGATTCTGAAACACCAGTTGGAGATATTCATTGATTTAAAACCACCTGAACAGTGAGATTTTTTTTTTTTTTTTTTTTTCCCACTGTTCTTCCAACTGTTACCAAAATTCCCTTCTTCCCTCATTCGTTTTCTTAGTTTTTAATTTATCATTCTGACGTTTCCTCTTAGAGGGTCAGACGATAAGGCCTTAAGGTAATTTTAATAATTTCACCTGCCCATTTCTTGTTTTTTTTTTTTTGTATTTAAATTAAATGATGTTTCCTCTGAAATTTCTCCTTCCATTTTGTTGTACCAAAAATTTACTTATATATATATATATATATATATATATATATATATATATAGTTTTTTTTTTTTTAGTGGAGATGGTAATTAATAAAAACTGAAGAAAGTGCTCAATACTGTTGTAGAGCAAGTATGCGTTTTATTTTTTATTACCGTATCTTTCTGTTAAGTTATATTGTTGTTTCAGCTACACGGCTGTTTTTTTGACCGTCTGTAGCGTCCTCAGACTTTTACAGAAAAAAAATCTGTAAAAGTCTGAGGACGCTACAGACGGCCAAAAAAACGGCCATGTAGCCGAAACAATAATATAACTTAACAGAAAGATACGGTAATAAAAAATAAAACGTATATATATATATATATATATATATATATATATATATATATAGGTAACTTCCTATGACTTAGAAAGAAAATGGCCGCTAAGTTATTATGATACACCCAACAATCTTGTAAATGATGCGAACTGAAGAAATAACAACATTCCAACTTGTAATGAAGCTGGAAATTTCGAAGTGATTTACTGGATTACCAAGCATGAATTACCAGCCAATTCTTGGAGGTATGAAATCTAATTTACCATACTCATTGAACCGTTATTCGCAGTCAATTGATAGTTACAGATATAAATGTTCAAAAGATGGATTTCGTTGTCCAATACGAAAAATCGTCTTTTTTAGCGAAGCAAAAAAAAAAAAAATCCCCATAGATCAATTATCGTTATAATTTAATATGTGGAGTTAAGATTTCGTTCAGTTTCAGTTTTTACATAAAATTCGTACTCGGCAACCATTTTCCTTCTAGGTCGTTTTGCCTACACATTACCATGTTATGCAATTAAATACCGAAAGGCTAACACTTAATTTGTACGACTAATTGCAGGAAGACCCGACGTTGCTCGGGATGGAATTATAATCACTACTTTTTCACTATGTTTATACGAGTATATTTCTTTCTTTTGTTTTTTTTACGTCCTCCCGATTCAACCGTTAATATTGCCTGAAGAGGTTGAAATGCTGGAGAACCCTTGCAATCAATAGCTTATGCTTATGGTTTAAATTCCATTTCAATCGAATAGACGTATTCGAAGTTTTAAGAGTTTTAAGACATGAATCACTTTGAGCTGGGGGTTAGGGTTAGCGCTGGGGGCATGTAGCTACTTTTTTTTTTTTTTACATAAAACTCGAACTAAGCGACAGTTATCTTTCTAGGCTGCTCTGTCTACAGATTACCTGGAGATAGACATACTTATTCATTTAAACTTTTCACAGAAGAAAATTAATAAATGAAAAAATCGATATCAAAGTGTCAGATGTTCTGATTGATTCATCTCTCTAAAGACCAAAAAATGGCTTTCCGCCAATTACACAGCGAATATCGGAAAAAAATAAAGCAATCAATTTTGTGTTGGTGAAAGAGAAAACATAAAAGATGGCGTCGGTCTGATCGCGTTTTCCGTTTCAATTAACAACGAAGTAACCATTAGCAGATTCGGTGACTTGGCTTATTACCGAAATCCTGATAGTTATCGCAACGAAGCGGGTTCTACAATTAAACCAGCAACATCCGAGGAAATTCCACGGTTTACTGAAACAAATAGGTGTGATGTTGCAACGCTACTTATAACTGCATGTTGACCCCCTCTATCTTTATATATATATATATATATATATATATATATATATATATATCCATTCACACTCAGGAAGAGCGAAGGATCGGTCGAAATTATGTGCTTTTGAAGGAAACATTCTTGTTTTTTTGTTTTTTTCAAAAGACTTTTTGTATTCCTACACGATAACACACAGGAAATAAATACAGAAAAGATATAAACATTTATATATTTTTCGTATTGATTTTTTATTTATACATATTTAAATATATATATATATATATATATATATATATATATATATATATATATATATATTTATTTCTGTAGGTGTGGGTATCCATAGTCTGTGTAAGACGGAAGGAGCCTGCTTTACATATATATATATATATATATATATATATATATATATATATATATATATATATATATATATATATCACACAGGAAAATATATATAAAAACACGAAGTAACATCGATTCCACGCAATAGCCTGAGGAATCCTAACAAGAATAAACCGCAGACAATTCTGCGTAGCATAATGGCTAAATACACTTTCAAAACTTAGTTTCTAGCTCTACTTACGTATAGAGAACTGTCCAAGTAAATAGATACAAAAGGTTTTATGTAGATATATATAAAATAAGGAACTTTGTGTATGTGTGTGTGTGCGTGTGTATGTGTGTGTGTGTGTTTTTAATAGAGAGAGAGAGAGAGAGAGAGAGAGAGAGAGAGAGAGAGAGAGAGAGAAAGAGAGAGTTCTTTATGGACTCCGAAACGGCTGGGGTTGATTTTCATGAAATTTCACATAAATGTACTTTATGCATCTGACAATGTTCCTAGACAGGATTTGTATCGAAATGCCTTCGATAAGTATCGATAATCGATAATCGAAATAATCCGATGAAAGAAGGAACATGAGATTTGGGCAAAGGTTTAAACATTATACGGTCTAAAATCGTAAGTGTATTTGAGAAGTTTTATTACCACACAAGCAGAAAGACCCGGTGTATAAAATCAACAATCGGTTCTTTGATATAGCAGGGACGCGTTCGAAGTGAATGTTTATATTTAGAAACATTTGAAACATAGTGCTTTACTTTTGCATTTAAAACTTTAATTCAAACCAATAGATAAAATAATACTATAAAGTGACATGTAGAATACAATGTATTGAGGGCTAAGTCACTGCAGGGGAGATATGTGATGCTTCCACCAGATGTACCACGATGGGTCCCCAATTAGAGCAGGCATTTAATCGATTTGATTGAAAAATGATCGATTTCACCGATTTTGATGGCATTAATATATGGGAGTGTGAAACATTCGTTGATCATCATTCAATCCCGGGCAACGTCTAATCTCCTCGCTACTATATATATATATATATATATATATATATATATATATATATATATATATATATATATATATATATATATATGCACTCGCGCGTGTCCTTCCTAAGCTCTTTCTCTGGAATCTAAGATATAATTTTCGTTTATATCACTTTTTCTATAGCTATTTATTCTCTTTCTTCTTCTTCTTCTTCTTCTTCTTCTTCTTCTTCTTCTTCTTCTTCTTCTTCTTCTTCTCTACCTCTTACTAAGTGCGTGTCTTTCTCTCGCTCTTACTCTCACTCACTCGCTTTCTCTTTCTATCAAGCTTCGTCATCCCAACAACATTCGTGACATACTCTTTCTATTACCTCAAAGCCAGGTAGGCCAATCTTTCCTTCAACCCCCTGTCTTTCTCTCTAGAAGCTGATACATCAACCGCTTTCTAATCCTCGTAATATATCAGCACGTCCGAATGACTCTATTCTTCTTGCACGCATCATCCTCCTGCCAGTTACAAACCCGTTTCCTCTATCTGTTTGAATGTACGTCCGCTATCGACCACAGGTGAACAGTCGAGCGTGATAAAAGACGTTAGGCGGTATAGATAGCACCGTTAATGTTTTAAGGTTACAAAGAAGGCCGGTCATAAAAAAAGCGGAATAAGATAAGGTTATAAACGCATAACTAGTAAAAAACAAGAACGGAATTTATTAATTTATTTATTGCGGACTATTATCCTCATCTTTCTTAGTTGTTGTTTCACGACGTTTCAGCCAACTATTCCTCTGGCCTTCATCAGGTGGTAACCGTAGCGGGATAAGAACTCCGAATCTCCTAACTGCATTCCCAGTAGAGCTCGTGGCACAGTAGTTAGAGATGTTGAATCTCTACAGTTCCATATAAGCATTGTCTGAAGATAACGGTTTCAATCCTACCCAAAGCCGGCCAGGGGCAACAACAACTATGGAAGGCAGTAATTACTGAGAATGCAGTTAACAGATTCGGAGTTCCTATCCCGTCACGGTTACCATCTGACGAAGGCCAGAGGAATAGTTGGCTGAAATGTCGTGAAACAACATCTAATGGAGATGAGGATAATAGTCGGCAATAAATAAATTAATAAATAATACTCATCTCAATAATGAATTCCTAGTAAAAAGATATATATAAGAACGGAACTTCTTGATATGTCCCAGAACCCACTATGCGTATAATGACGAAATGCTACTTTAAAGTCTGACAGTTACAAAACTTTAGTTAAACACAACCAAATAAAACAATAGGTTCAAATAACTTCAAATAAGGATTTTTATCCTGGGGTCCCCCAAAACAACAAATTAGACGATTCCTGTACTGACCTGATCCCTGTTGATTTTGCGCTGGGAGTTTAGCTCTGTGCAGTTCTTAGAGGTCCACCCTCCTATGCTTTGCCTTCTTCCTTTGAAAAGGAGTTAGGTTTGTTGTTAATCGCCTGAGGCGCCCTCACATTCTCTGGGACGCTTACTTCTGAATCTCACTTTCCGACCCTGGTGTCTAAGTTCTTGCAGTGGGAAAGAACTTAATACCCAGACTGCGCATTTTTTTTATCACTTGTTAAAATAGCCTTCCTAAATACCAATATTGTAATACCGATACCTTAATAGCCATGCCTAAAATGGATTTAACTAATAATAGCCATGCTTATAAAGTAGCTATACCTAAATAGCTAAACCTACAATATTTATGCTTAAATTAGCCATGCCTAAAAAGGTATGCCTAAAATATTCACGCAAAGTAACTGTATAACATACAAAAAACTAAAATATCCATACCTAAGGAGTCATACTTAAAATACCGAGGCCTAAAATAGCCATGCCTAAATAGCAATGCATAAAACATCAATGTTTAAAATAGGCATCCCTAAAATAGCCATGCATAAATAGTAACGTCTTAGATAGCCATGCCTGAAATAGCTATGTGTAAATAGCTATGCCTAAAATAGTCCTATCTAAATAGCCATCCCTAAAATATCTATGTCTAAAAAGTCATACCTAAAATAGTCATACCGAAATAGCCATGCCTGAACAAGGTATGTCCATAATACTCATGCTTGAATAACCATGACTAAATAGCCACTTTTTGTCAGTGTCTATTATGTAATGTACCTCGTTCTAACTGATTTAAAGTTGTTATTGTTGTAGTTGTTGGTTTTAATAGACACTTAAGTTTATAGAATACTTTTTGTGTCATATATGGATTTAAAAGAGATTTTAGTGTTATCACTGTGTGATACTATATACGCCCCCAATGTGTTAGGAAATGAGCAAAGCGGAAACAGTAGGCCAGCAGAACAAAAGTATAGAGAGTGAGGTTAGTATGAAGACAATTGAGGGAGGCAAGACAACACAAAGCCCATCTGGAATGGAATGGCTAATCAAGAAGTGGCGATGACTGACACAAATATCTATGGAGAAAATTCACTCGAAACTTAAAATACACCTATTCGATTTTTAATAAAATTTAAAATACATGTCTAATATACTAATTCAAAGAGTATTCCAATATTTTTGCTTTGTGAGAGCTAAACGGGAGGAAACGTGTGTTACGTAGCAGGTCGAACACAAGAGAGTACTTGTTCGTTGTTTGTCTGTCGATCTATCTATTTATCTATATATGTATTATCGATATATCGATCTAATTATCTATTTCTGTATCTATCCAGCTCGATCTATCTATCTAACTCGAGAGATGGACGGGAGATGAATATGAAGAATATTTATAAAATCTGTCAAAATATGGTAAGATCACATCATAGACACGTTTACCGGAACGTCTGGTCAGCTGATCGGATCTACGTGTATGTTACGTGGATCAGGTTAGCTGGAGATCATTGAGAGTTGGAATTTGGACGTTGAGCAGAGTGGACGGTTTAACAGATCGCCTCCCCCCTTCACTGGGGAGGGATCTGACGTGTGTGAAAATAGAGACCTAGAAGTAAACCACGCAAGCAAAGATATTCACTTTCCATTCTTCTGCGCGCGCGCCTGGAAAGTGAATAAAAATTATATAAAACCAACCACCGTTCTTGGGAGTTAATTCGTCCGAACAGGTTCCAGCCTCCCCTCCAAGAACAAAATGAATTTCAGATAAGATCAACGACGCATGAAGGTATGTCCAAAATACATGTATCACACCCACACCCGCATATGAACAATTAGATATGAATATATCATAAATAGACAACAACAACATAAGCTAGGGTTCAAACAGTGAAGAATCACCAACAATAGACATTAAGCGACACGAATGATGAACCAAAGTACGCATATCAACATTTAGACCATTATACAACATACGCTGTTTTGGTGCCATTTTGGTACAAAATAATATAATAGGTGCACTAAAAAACAATAAAGTAGTATTGTCACAGAGTCGCTGACGTGTATATATCAGCAGCTGCATTACCCGTATGCAAATGCTCAAGCTAGTGCACGAGATGACGGTACAGCGGAAGAAGAGAAAGGAAAGAAAAGCGAAGAAAAAATGCATCACACGGTGGGGTCTGGGAAAATGCTCGTTCCAGATAAGAGGAATGTGTAGCCCATGACGGCGAGAGACTTTTAAGACCGCGTGGAGACGGCAGGGTTTTGTTAACTACATGGAAGAGGAGATGAACTAAGAGAATTTTAAAGCCAGATGCAATGCGTTATTTTTGAAAGTACCATGAATAAATGCCTTTCATTTAAACTGAAATAGTTGCATTAAGTTTCTTTTTCTGTTATTGTTGTTGTTGTTTCTTTGCGACTGGTCTCTGCATACAACGTATGAATCCGACTGTTAACATGTAACGATTAGGGCTGTGACAACAGCATATTCTTTTCATTGTTTTTACTCTTGAGTATATATCCGTTAATATCTTATATGTTTTTATATAGACTGGTGTGGTTATCGGTTGATTGACTGTGTCTTACTGTATCGGATATATACTCGAGAGTGAGAAGAATGAAAAGAATATTCTGTTGTCACAGTTCTAGTAACGACACCGTTAAAATCTAACGATATTCTTTAAAAGATTAACGACAACGTTACAATATGATTTTTTTAGCGTAAAATGATGTTTATTTAGGGATCATATTAACCCTGCGTTAGTCATCTGGGTGTGACAAATATAGTTAGTCCCATGGGGGTTTTATACACCCCAATACAAAAATATTTTGTTAAATATAGTTATCCTCTTGTTCAAGATATATCTACAGTCCCTATTGAAAAGTTCCAATCACTTGTAGCTTGTTGGTATTAATATACAATAATGCAACAAAATCTATATATATCTATAAAAGTGAACTTGTCTGTGTGTGTGTCTCTGTCTGTGTGTACATTTCCTTACCAAACTACTCTATCAATTTTCAGTCTCCAGACTTGAGATTTGACATAAGGGATATTGAGATTTGGGAAAATCTTTTAAATCGTTTGGCTGTCAAAACTCTACTAAACTCCTCCGCCAATTTTGAGTCTTAATACTTGAAATTTTAGATGTAGTTTACTTGGACATGGATCAAACTTTTTAATTTAATTTGGGCCCAAAATAATAAATGTTAAAGGAGTCAAAAATTGGGGTCATGGTTTAAAAAAATTACCTTTGCGGTTTCTACCAAATTACTCAGCCAATTTTTGGTCTAAACATTTGTAAGTTTACATAAAGTGTATTCAGACATAGGGCAAGCTTTTTAATCGGTTTTTGGCCGAAATTTTGGCTACCACAGGGTCAACGTTTAAAAGATTTGACTTTTGCGGTCTCTAGTAAACTATTCAGTCAATTTTGGGTCTAAACATTTAAAATTTTACATAAAAGGTATTCAGACACACAGCAAGTTTTAATAAGATTTTGGGCGAAAATTTGGCTGTCAAAAGGTCAAAGGTGAAAGGGGTTTGCAAACTATGCCAAACTCCTCAGCCAATTTGGGTCTAAACACTTGAAATTTTAGATGTAGGTTAACTGGACATGAGTCAAACTTATATATATATATATATATATATATATATA
The DNA here is from genome assembly GCF_053919585.1 of Euprymna scolopes. Lineage (NCBI taxonomy): Eukaryota > Metazoa > Mollusca > Cephalopoda > Sepiida > Sepiolidae > Euprymna > Euprymna scolopes. The sequence goes on along the minus strand of NC_136509.1, from coordinate 23,746,076 downwards.
TATATATATATATATATATATATATATATATATACATAAAGTTATGAACAGTACATAGGGCCCGGGCAAAGCCGGGTTGATCTGCTAGTAAATGATAAAACTAAGGAAAAATTAAGATATTACATTAACTGAGCTCATAATTACAAAACTGGAAGAGTAATAAATCGTAAATAAAATAATAATCCCATCAAAACTTGTGATAAAGAAAAATACCAAAACATATTTATTCCACATTAAATATTACAGAGTATCCTAATGATACATAATATACTCTTATGTCTACAAATTTTCAATTCCACTGGAAAAATACAAAAATATATAAATCAGAAAATCCTACCTAGGTTAGTCAGATGGAGTGACTGGATACCCTTGAAGGACAAAGCAACGTCTACCTCCACGGAAAACTGAGAAACAATTACGCGATACCACGTATGCTATATCATCACTGAGTAAGCAGAGTACTGGGAGAGAGGAAAAGAAATAAGTTGCCAAATAGGAATTATGAGCACTTAAGTAAAATTTGAGTGAGAAAGCACTCCATGCGACTAACTCAAAGTTAAAAGGAAAGTAAATCTTTGCCTTGGTAATCTCGCTTGTATTAAAGAGATTTGGGAGTAATTATATCCCTTGCACATTTTATAAAGAAAAATTTTTTATGACACTTGATACAGACTTCTCTTCAAATAAGACTTTTTGGGGCTAAGAACCAATTATTTTCTTCACTTGTAATAGAGAATTAATATTAATAGTGTATTTATACGGAGAGGTTTTATTCAATTCTTTTAATATTCGTCCTATATCCCACAAATACCACAATTACACTAAACAAACATTATGATAATCCGCTATCGTTACACGGTCATCGCATGTCGATGGGCAGGCACGATCTAAATGTAAACAAATATTATTAGGGGTGTATACATTCCTGATATAATTGCGTAACTAATCCGTGCCGCTTAAATGAAGCAGTCGGGCCGAGAATGTCATAAGCTGTAATAGGTGTTAACTGATATAGTTTTCGTAATTTACGCGATACGACTAGTTAGCGTTTGGAAAGATCGGTTGCTCGACTCCAAGCATATTTACATCGTATTAGTTGGTATTTAAATAATTTAGTTATATAAGAAAAACACTTTTTCTGCGCGCGCGCGTGTGTGTGTGTGTGTGTGTGAGAGAGAGAGAGAGAGAGAGAGAGAGAGAGAGAGAGAGAGAGAGAGAGAGAGAGAGATCCTCATGGATTCCGTAACAGCTGGGCCGATTTTTTTTTTTTTTTAATTTACACGAATGTACTTCATGTATCTGGCAGTGTCGATTTAGTGATAAGTTTTGTATCGGAATGTCTTCGATAAGTATCGTAATCCAAAAAATCCGATGAAAGAAGGAAGCGTCTGATTTTGACCAAAGTTCACACCTTATACAGCCTAACATCACAAGTGTATAGAAATGTTTTATGACTTTACAATCAAAATGGCCCGGCATATAGAATCAACAGAGGTTCTTTAATATGACAAGAGCGCGTTCGAAATGACTGTTTCGTTGTTATTTTTTTTTTTTAATTAAACCTTTTAATTTGAAATTAAAAAATTAAAACCGCTGGGAATTTATTGCCAACCCAATATAAAACCCACATAGAATCATAAGCTAATAAACGGGTTAGTTTTGTGATTGATTGATTTAGAAAACAGTTAAATGCACTTACATAATAACTAGAAAAATACGCTAAGGCGAATGAAATTTATTGCTTGTTTGGTACTGTATTTTTGTTCCTTACGAAGATTAAAATCTATACTAGCCTGGGTGCTCGGCGTTGTCCGGGTGTGTGGAAGTGTGTGTTGAGCAAGAAGAAAAAAAAAAGTGGCCCTAGGCATGCAGACTCAAACCCGTGACGCGAAGGCGGAAAAAAAGTAAAAGAAAACCTGACGTCTTACCCCTACTCAATGACGCGACCGGAAGTTCGGCCTGTTGAAATTAGTAAACTCATTCCAACCGATATCATGACTTGCAAAAATGGCGACGCAAAAAAACGAAAAAAAAACGACCCTCCTTGTAGAAAACTGCCCAGTTGAGGGTGAAGGAATTAATGTTTTTGGCCAATTTTTCGATATTTGTCGTCCGAAGGAACGATCTTTAACCAATACCGATCTCGTGAAAATTTGTCGCCTCTGTCTAAAGTTTTAGACATACATACATACATACATACATACATTTATTTATACAGTCAGGTAAGATTTATATAATAGATTTCTTTTAGTATAACGGATACCATGGTACTTAGTGCGCTACACTTTATCATAGCAAAGGCCCATAGACATTTCAGCCAGATCGGCCAAGTTGTCCTCGAGAACTGGTGGTTAAATGTAGTGAAATTTGTGCTCATTTTTACATTAAATACTAATCCCTAATAATGTATGTACATTAAACAGATATCATTAATACATAGATCGCTGCACCTTATCATAACAAAGATTCATAGAAATCTCAGCCACATCGGCCCAGTAGTTTCTGCTGAAAAAGTGAAACGCAAAGGAAACAGACACACAAAAGATATATATATATATATATATATATATATATATATATATATATATATATATATATATATATATGCACATATTTTATAGAAATGAAGAATCGAAAATTATTTTATTATTAACAGGAAACTCGCCCATTCACCCATTAGAGACAGTTCAGGTATAGCGTAGTCTACTATTATATAAAAGGAAGTTTTTATGTGTGAGTGCGTGTGAATTCGTTCCCTATGGACTCAGAAACGGCTGGGCCGATTTTTTTTTTTTAATTTCACACGAAGGTACGTAAGTTTTTTGTTTTTTTTATCGGAATGCGAAAATCGATAATCGAAAAATAATCCGATAGAAGGGGCAAGTGCGATTTTGACCAAAGTTAACACTTTTATACAACCTAACATCACAAGTGCATTTGAGAAGTTTTATCACCATACAAGCAGAAAGGCCCAGCATATAAAATCAAATGTAGATTGTTTTATAAGACAGGATGCGTTCAAATGATTGTTTCTTATTAGAGCACAATTGAACCATGATACTTGACTTTTGTACGTTTAACTTTAAATTCATATCTATCTGTATATCTATAAAAATGAGCTTGTCTGTGTCTGTGTCTGTGTGTCTGTGTCTGCGTGCATTTCCCTACGCAATAAATCTGTCAATTTTTAGTCTACAGACTCGAAATTTGATATACAGGGTACTGAGATTTGGGAAAATCGATGTGATCGGTTTTTGGCCAGAAATTTGGCGATTAAGGGGTCACAGTTCAACGATTTGACCTTTGAGAACTCTACCAAACTCCTCTTACAATGTTGGGTCTACGCACTTGAAATTTTAGATATAGGTTCATTGGACATGGATCTAACTTAACTTTATTTGAGCCCAAAACAATAAATGTTAAGGGGTCATAGTAGGGGTCAAACTTAAAAAAAAATTGACCTCTGCAGTCTCTTCCAAATTACTCAGACAATTTCTGGTCTAAATATTTGAAATTTTACATAAAGGGTATTCAGAGATAGGGCAAGCTTTTTCATCAGTTTGGGTCGAAAGTTTTTAGTTACCAATATATAAATTTATGTATGTATGTCTGTTTGTATGTCTACCTTAAACTTTCAATAGAGGCGACGGATTTTATCAAGATCAGTATCGTTTTAAAGTTCGACCTTTCATACGACAAATATCGAAAAATTGACTAAAAACATTAATATCTTCCCCTTCAACTAGACACTTTTTTCAGGGGGGTGGGTGTCAATTTTTTCGCCGATATTTTTGAAAGTTATCCTCTCCTTTAGATTGTCTAGCCTTAATTTAAAAAAAATGTCGCTTCCGGTTTGGCGGTGGTCGTAACAGCATAAACGTACGGTTTTACCCCGTTCTTTTCCTCCTTTGCGGTACGGGTTCGAACCTGTCTTCCTACTACCACTTTTTTTTGCCCAACATACACATCCAAATATCCGGACAACGCCGGGCTGAAATGCTAGTATATCTATAAAAGTGAACGTGTCTGTGTGTCTGTCTGTCTGTCTGTGTACATTTTACTTCGCAAATACTCTGTCAATTTTCAGTCTACTTTGATATGCAGGTTACTGAGATTTGGAAAAATCGATGTGATCGGTTTTCGGCCAGAGATTTGTCTTTTAAGGAGTCAAAATTTAACGATTTGACCTTTGAGAACTCTACCAAACTCCTCCCACAATTTTGGGTCTAAACACTTGAAATTTTAGATATAGGTTCATTGGACATGGATCTAACTTAATAACTTGATTTTCGCCCAAAACAATAAATCTTAAGGGCTCGTAATAGGAGTCAAAGTTAAAAAATTAACCGTTTTTTTTTTTTTTTTGCTCAGCATACACCACCAAACACCCGGGTAACCCCGGGCTGAAATGCTAGTTATTATCTAAAAATAATTTCTATAAAGACAACAGTAGGCTCTTTGATAAGACAGGGGCGCATTCCAAATCAATCTTTCTGTTCGGAACGCAATTGAACCATGATACTTGACTTTTGCATTTTAAACTTAAATTCAAGCAAATATCACCGCAGAAGTAAAAAGGCCCGACGTATAAAATCAACAGTAGGTACTTTGATATGACAGGAGCGCGTTTGAAATGGATGTTTCTGTTCAGAGCGCAATTGAACCATGATACTTGACATTTGCATTCTAAACTGTAATTCAAGTCATTATATATTAAAAATAATTTTATATAATCAATAGTAGTTTCTCTACAGTGCAATGTATTGTGGACTAATAAACTGCGGAAAAGGTGTGTGAAGCTTCCTTCCGATGCACTGCGATGGGTCCCTAGTAGGCAATCAATTGATTTGATTGAAAAATGGGTGATTTCACCGATTTTGATGACAATAAAATATGGGAGTGTTAAACATTTTTTTATCATCATTCGATCTTGGACAAGGTCGGGTCTCCCTGATAGTCTGTTATATAAAGAAAATTGAAATTTTGAATTTTAATGACGTGTTACATATTTTAAACCAGAATTCCTAAGGGAGAAAATTATTAATTTCAATTATAACTAGAGAAAACTATCACATCATATTAATGAATTTCTAAATTGAAAATGAATTTCATCTCATTCGGCAACTTCTTTAATTATTTGTGCTTGAAATGTTTGGCAGTGCACGAGCTAAAAGTTGATGATCATAGAAACATCTTCAATGTCGACGTAACACATACTTCACTGCTAGAATTGCATTCTATCTTCTTGTTTTATTGCTATGCAATATTTGTAGCTAATTATTATGTGTAAACCATTCCGTAACTTGTTATCTATAGTAGAGGATATTTGTTTTAGAGGCGGCGATCTTTAACTTGACAACTCTATATTTTCTAATTTCTAATTTGGCAACTATCGGTTATTTTGAGTTCATCTTGCTTTGGTAATACAACATGAAGAGGCTAACACCCGAGCAGCGTTTGCAAATCGCAAATGATACGATCAATTTACTGAGAGAAACATTTGATGAAGGAATCATTTCACAAAATGGACCTGTCATGCGATTTAACCACATTTGATTATTTTCTCTACGCTGATAAATTAGACACAGTAGACAACTTGGAAGACAACATTCGAAGCATTATTGTTGACATACAGACTACGCGCAGAGTTTGTTGAAATTAGATGCTAAATGTTTGTGAGAATTGGACTTCTAGATTACGCCATATATGCGCGAGCCCGATGGCATATGACCGAAATTTGTGTTTAAACTATAAATCTTAAGAATTAATATTTGGAATAAACCATATGTTTGCATGGAAAAAAATGTTATTCTGTGATTTATTTTAATTTAAAGTTCGCCGCTTTTAAAAAACACCATGTAATAGTAATATTTTTTAACAGGTATTAAAAATAAGTACAACTAAGAATATTTGTAGCATTTGGGGGAGTGACGTTACGGATACAAATGCATATTAGTATCGGGAGGAACCGAGAGGAAGAAAGCGAAGAAAAAAACAAAGACGTGTTGCAATTGACAAGTTACTCTCGGCGAGCGCGCGAGTTTCCTATCTCCTGCTACCTCTGCCGAGAGTCGAACTTAGTGAAAATTATCATTGTATTAGTGGGATTTATGGCATAAGTTTGTCTGGTGCCCTGTTTTGAGAACCAACTGGTGTCTGGTGCCGTGTAATAACAGTCAGCCGACGAGGAGATCAATAAGAGAGAATAAACTGTTGTTAAATACATGTCGGCGACTAACCTGGTAACTGAAGAAAATAACATTTTCTTGCATCTAAAAAGTTTGTGTCGAAGTTCTCATTTTCTTTGCGACTGTTTCTAGATAAAACGTTTCGGTTTGTTAGAGAGAACAATACCATCAAAGAAGTTTATTTGGTGCCATTAAAGACCAGGCCATTTTCACAAATGTTATAAATTCGAAATTTGATAGTAGACAGCACTCTTCTTCGAAGGAATTTTTTTTATGTCTACTATCCTAACAAGTTCGTCATGTCTTTGTGAACCTACATGAAGCCACTCTGAGGACAGTGCTTGGTGGATGATGATGGCGTCAACGCTAGTAACTCGTCTCCGAATGTTACATAATGAGCTTGTCTCTTACAATGTACGTATAAAAGTCATCTCGGCGTGTTTTTTTCTGTGTGTGCGAATGTATAGTTGTTTTTATTTATTTCATTTTACCAATCGTTTCTATTTCCCTTCCTGTATGAAAACAAACGCGCGTCCGAAATGCGCTGTGTTTATCAAATAAATGACACTTTATTTTGGCTATAAAGCAAACTTTGTTTGACAATCAACGTGTGACGTGTGTCTCTGACCTCCGTAACTGTTTTGTTTTAAAACTATAAGTCTTAATCTAGTGTTCCTTTGATCAGCATTTGACGTTTCGTCTACGTCACAGGTCAGAATCTGGGTCGCTTTTTTCCCGGAAACTCTTTTTCGGGATCCTGGCATCGTCCAAATATTTTATTACTTAAATTCTCATTCATGTTTCTTCCGAAGTTGGCCGGTCCTATTATTTAACACGAAGTGAAGTTATGCATTCGCATATGTTTATATATTTATGCACAAATTTCACCCCTGAAAAACTTAACTGATCAACATAATTTTTATAACAAATCTATTTTAACGAGGTTCATTCTGTATGCGACAATAGAATTTTCTGATTCATAAGAAATAAATGGATGAATGTAATAATTTATTTAAAAAAAAACTGCTCTACGTGTAATATACCGAATTCCTTCCTTAAATATGACGCAATAGGCTCTCGTCTCAAAGAACCCGCTTGCTTGACAAGATTTTAGGCATGACCTGAAATAGAGGACCTACATCAAATCTGTTGTCAAAATCTCCGGCGAAATGATTGGATCATTCTACCGCCCCCAAAACTTTCTAACTCGATGCAATCCCTTATCTGTATTTACGCCCTAAAATGTATTATTATTGCCATATATATATATATATATATATATATATATATATATATTCCACGATATTTTTAATATATATTCTATATATATATATATATATATATATATATATATATATATATATATATAGTCATCAACATACAGTACTGTTTCGCTGTTTCAAAGTTCATCAGTGCGGCTAGACAGGCAACTACCTCAAGCCAGGACTGAAACCCGACCGCCTATACGACAGTCAAGACTGATATATATATATATATATATATATATATATATATATATATATATATATATATATATATATCAATTACAATATAATAGCAGATAGAGAAAACTCTCTATAATAATAGATACGTAATCTGCATAAATTAAAATATATCTAAGTGCATCTCACGGCGGCCTACTTGTTTATTAAGCCCCTGGATACGGCAGCAAGACTCGACGCCGGCCCACAATTCCAAAGAGACCCAGACTTGGCTTCAAAATGAGTGGTAAGACTTTGTATCCTTCTCTCCCTGGTCCCCTTCTTTCACGACCTGAAATCGCCGGACTACTTTGTTTGGTCATATGTCGAGAGCATCTCCAACATGACTTCCCATAAGACTAAAGGTAGCCTGATTTCCCTCATCCGCCGAGTATTCGCCGAGCTTCCGCAGGCCCTGGTAGAAAAGGCATGCTCCCAGTTCCAGACCAGTGTACAAGGCAATGATTGAGGCTGTAGATGGTTACATTGAATAAATGTTAGCTCTACTACATAATCAAGTTACCTAAATTGATTTTTTCAATAAAAGTTTTCAAATAAAGTTGTAGCGTTGTTTCTTTAGGGCGACAAATTTATTGTTCCATCCTGTATTTATGTAATAACGTGTTAAAACTGTCTCTGTAAATATTTTTTCATATTATGGAAATCACTTCATAGTATTTGTTTATTATTACCGTAAACATTTCGAAATAGTATTTTTCTAATACCGTGGTAACCATTGCCAAGTCAGTATTTTTTTTTACATGGAAATCACCACTTATCAAGGCCCGGAGGCCACTCGGAGATAAGGACTATTGCGTGTACAGTAATCAATGGGACAATATCGTAGTAATCGTTAGTATTGGAGATTTGATAAAGTGTCTTACTTAAGGGGGCGGTTTATCAGGAATTTATTTATGTTGGACTTGAAGACATCCAAGTTGTAGTAAGGTGGGAAACAGCCAAACGGAAGAGAGTTCCACAGGCGTGCACTTCTAAGAAAGAAGCTTTGTTCATGGAATCTACGCCTTGATTTAGGCACAGATAAAGAATGGGGAAAATTATTGACAGTGATTTCAGCTAGACGGGTGTTTTTCGTGAAAGGTTGGCGAGGGGTGGGACAGAGATTGGAACTCAGACGAGCACTTCCCATGGAAATAACGATAAATCAACAACAGGCTCGCAACGTCCCTTCTGTGGGAGATAGGTTGCAGGGAAGAGAAAAGGCCCCCACACGAAGCCACGAAGTCTATTTTGTACTCTGTCAATGCAGGATAGGCTGTTTTTAGCAGCTCTTGCCCAGATGTGGCAGCAGTACTCTATCCTTGGACAGTATTTGTTAAATGCCATCGTAACAACATAGGAGAAAATATTTGTTAGATTCCGTTGTAAACATTTCCAAGTATTTGTTTAATATCGTGGTAAACATTGTCGATTAAGTATTTTAAATATTTTGGTTGATAACTATTTCGAAATATTTACTTGTTATATTTATTATTTTTTGTTATTTGTAATTTTTATTATTAGTTATTTATTATTTTTGTTATTTTTATGTGTTTTATATCTTTATTTGTTAGTTACTTTTACATTTTATGATGTGTGATTTTGCTTTTTATATATTTACTTTTGTTTATTTTGATTTATAACTTTTGTTTATTTTTATTTATAAATTTTGTTTATTTTTTATTCCTAACTTTTGTTTATTTTTTATTTATAACTTTTGTATATTTTTATTTATAACTTTTGTTTATTTATTATTCTGAACTTTTTATTTATTATTTATAACTTTTGGTTATTTTTATTTATAACTTTTGTTTGTTTATCTTTATAACTTTTGTTTATTTTTATTTATAAATTTTGTTTATTTTTTATTTATAACATTTGTTTATTTTTTATTCATAAATTTTGTTTTTATTAATAACTTTTGTTTATTTTTCATTTATAACTTTTGTTTATTTTTTATTTATAAATTTTGTCTATTTTTTATTCATAACTTTTGTTTATTTTTTATTTATATATTTTGTTTTTATTTATAACTTTTTTTTTTATTTATAATTTTTGTTTATTTGTTATTTATAAATTTTGTTTATTTTTTATTCTGATTTTTTAATTGTATTTATAACTTTTGTTTATTTATTATTTATAACTTTTGTTTATTTTTATTCATAAGATTTGTTTATATTGTATTTATAACTTTGGTTTATTTTTTATTATCACCTTTTTTATTTATAAATTTGGTTTATTTTTTATTTATAACTTTTTTTATTTTTTATTTATTACTTTTGTTCATATATTATTTATAACTTTTGTTTATTTGTTATTTATAACTTTTGTGTATTTTTTATTTATAACTTTTATTTATATTTTATTCTTAACTTTTGTTTATTTTACATTTATAACTCGTGTTTATTTTTTATTTATAACATTTGGCTATTTTTATTCATAACTTTTGGTTATTTTTTATTTATAACTTTTGTTTATTTATTATTTATAATTTTTGTTTATTTTTTATTTATAACTTTTTATTTTCTTTTTATAAATTTTGTTTATTTATCATTTATAACTGTTGTTTATTTTTTATTCATAAATTCTGGCTATTTTTTATTTATAACTTTTTATTATTTATAACTTTTGTTTATTTTATATTATAACTTTTGTTTATTTGTTATTTATAACTTTTGTTCATTTTTTATTTATAACTCCTCGTTATTTTTTATTTATAACTTTTGTTTATTTTTTATTCATAACTTTTGTTTATATATTATTTATAACTTTTGTTTATTTGCTATTTATAACATTTGGCTATTTTTATTCATAACATTTGTTTATTTTTTATTTATAACTTTTGCTTATTTATTATTTATAACTTCTGGTTATTTTTATTTATTACTTTGTTTGTTTTTATTTATAACTTTTGGTTAATTTTATTTATAACTTTTGTTTGTTTTTAGTTATAACTTTTGTTTATTTTTTATTTATAACTTTTGTTTATTTATTATTTATAACTTTTGTTTATTTTTTATTTATAACTTTTGTTTATTTTTTATTTATATCTTTTGTTTTTATTTATAACTTTTGTTTTTATTTATAACTTTTGTTTATTTTTTATTTATAACTTTTGTTTATTTATTATTTATAACTTTTGTTTATTTTTTATTTATAACTTTTGTTTATTTTTTATTTATTACTTTTGTTTATTTATTATTGATAACTTTTTATTTTTATTTATAACGTTTGTTTATATTTTATTTATAACTTTTGTTTATTTATTATTTATAAGTTGTTTATTTATTACTTCAATTAATTTGTATTTGTTACTCTTATATATTTTTACTATTATTTATTTATTTAATTTTGTTTTTTTGGTATTTTTACTTTTACTTTTTTAGTCTAAGTCACATTTTTCTTATATTTCAGATCGTTTAAGCAATTTAATACACATATTACTCATGCGTCTCGTTCGTTGAACTAGTGCGTCTCCTATGTCTTGTTGCTCGTTCGAAAAATGAATGCGATTCGTATCTTTCTTTATTCCCCACCCCATTTGTTTCTCTCAGTCCTCTCTCTCTTTCTTTCTTTATCTCTCTCTCTCTCTCTTTATATCCGTCTGTTTCTCTTTCTGTGTGTCTGTCTGTCCGTCTCTCTTTATATCCGTCTGTTTCTCTCTCTCTCTCTCTCTCTCTCTCTCTCTCTCTCTCTTTATATCTGTCTGTTTTTTTCTCTTCCTCTCTCTCTTTATATCCGTCTATTTCTCTTTCTCTCTTTTTATATCCGTCTGTCTCTCTCCCTCTCTCTCTCTCTCTCTCTTTATCAATCTGTTTCTCTTTCTCTCTGTTTCTCTCTCTCTCTCTCCTTATATCCGTCTGTTTCTCTCTCTCTCTTTATATTCATCTCTCTCTCTCTCTATCCATCTGTTTCTCTTTCTGTCTCCCTCTCTCCTTATATCCGTCTGTTTCTCTCTCTCTCTCTCTCTTTATATCCATCTCCTTCTCTCGCTTTCTCTCTCTCTCTCTTTCTCTCTCTCTCTCTCTCTTTCGAAGGTCCTTGAAGAAGGAATTTGTTACTACTCGTGGTAAGAAGCTAAACAAGATTTAAAACAGATTCGTGTGATAAGACCAAAGCAAATCGTTCTTCGTCTTTTTTTTTTTTTTTGGCGGGAGGGGGGTAATTTATTTACGCGTTGATTTAACTTTTTTAGTGACACACACGCAGAGATTGCGATCGTTCTGTGGCTTACTGTTAGCGTTCAGGTTCGGGTTAGGTGGCTCTTGAGCATCAAAACAGTAACCTTACCCTAACCTCAACTCCCCCCTCCTTTCCGCCCGCTTTATCTTCATCCTCTTTTTCTCATTTTCAACATGTCAGGTTTCAACATGCTTCTCATTCCTTATTCATTTTCCTCCACGCACGTTTGTTTTTGATGCGGAGAAACTCCGACTCCTCCTCCCCCAAATGTAGCACTCTGGATCGGGACAAATTATCGATATTTGGATCGTGTGCGCCGAGAAATCACTTTTGACAAAAAGCGTGCACATGCATTATTAGAGATATCAAAAGTTCATTTCAATTAAAATTAAACACCTGATATCTTAATACCTATGCCGTGCGTACTAAGATATCGTTTTGATTAAAAAGCTTGCATCTGTGGAACAATAATAATTATTAAATGTATCAAAAAGCCATTTAAATTACAATTATGCACCTGGCATTTTAATATATATGCATCGACTGAGAGATAATTTTAACGAAAAGCGTGCATTTGTGGAATAATAAAAATAACGTTGATATGAAGAATTCGAAGATAATTATAGAGAAGAATTCGAAGATAATTTAGTGGCAGTGTTTTTTATTAGTATGTCTGTAAATTCAGTTTTGGGATATCGTGTGCTGCGAGGTGCTGATAAATTGACCCCAAAAACTCAATCTAGAGACATACTAATAAATAACACTGCCATTTTAGCTGTTTCACACTGTAATGTACGCCTCCTGATTATTGATGCCTTGTTAATCCGTATTAAAAAAAAACAACCATGAACCAGGCTCAATACGAAACGGATGGTATGCTTAAATGCTTTTAAGTATTTTAAGCATTCTAAACGGTTTTAATCGTCTTCATTCAACACATTATTTCATTTTTTATTTTTTATTATTTTTTTGTCACTCGCCTGAGGACGACCTATGGAGGTCTAAAACGTTCGCGAATACGACAAATTTCTTTTTACACTCTAACAGAATGTTCGGGAACTAGTGTGTTCAAAAGAAAAGAAAATGGATTGTAAGAGAAACAAACATTTATTTATTATTTATTCTTATAAGTGTCTCTGTAATTTATTCTTATAAATGCGCCCATGAGGTATTATCATCAATGTGTCTATGATTTATTCTTATAAATGTCTCTATAATTTATTCTTATATATAACTCTATGATTTATTTTCATAAACGTATCTATAATGTGTTCTTATAAATGTGCCTATTATGTATTCTTATAAATTTATCTATGATGTATGTGCCTATGATTTATTCTTATAAATATGCCTATGATGTATTTTATAAATTTATCTATGAGGTATGCTTATAATTGTGTCTATAATTTATTTTCATTAAGTTGTTCTTCGTGTATTCTTATAAATGTGTCTATGATTTATATATTTTAATGTGTCTATTATTTATTCTTATAAGGTTGTCTATGATTCATTCTTATTAATACGTATATCATTTATTCTTATAAACGTGTCTATAATTTCTTCTTATTAATGCGTTCCTCGTGTATACTTATAAATGTGTCTATGGTGTAGTCTTTTTAATGTTTCTATAATTTTTCTTTTAAGTTTGTCTATAATTCATTCTCATGTATTTATGCATATTCTTATGAATGTGTCGATAATTTATTCTTATAAATGTGTCTCTCATGCATTCTTATAAATGTGTCTATTTTTCAATGTGCCTATAGTTTATTCTTATAAATCTGTCTATGATTAAATCTTATAAATCTGCCTATGATTTTTTTCTTATAAATCTCTCTATGATTAATTCTTTTAAATCTATATATCTAAAAAAGTGAATGTGTATGTGTGTGTGCGTGTCTGTCTGTCTGTCTGTGTACATTTCCCTACGCAATAACTCTGTCAATTTTTAGTCTACAGACTTGAAATTTGATATACAGGGTACTGAGATTTGGAAAAATCGATGTGATTTTGGACAGACACTTCGCTGTTAAGGGGTTAAAGTTCAACGATTTGACCTTTAAGTTCTCTACCAAACTCCTCCGCCAATTTTGGGTCTAAACACTTGAAATTTTAGATATAGGTTCCTTGGACATGGATCTAACTTAATAACTTGATTTACTCCCAAAACAATAAATGTTAAGGGGTCATAATAGGGGTCAAAGTAAAAAAAAATTGACCGTTTTTTTTTTTGCTCAACATACACCTCCAAATACCCGGGCAACGCCGGACACCCATGCTAGTGTGTCTATAATTTATACTTATAAATGTGTTTATGATTCATTATTATACATGTATATACAATATGCCTATGATTACGAGCTTGTCTTGTGATACACAGTGTAATTAATAACAGATAATCAATTACCTAATAACAATCTCATTCTGGATTATGATAACGATATGGAACAGCAAACTAAGTATTATCCTATCTCTGAGGGATTAATGATTAATGTGGATCAGTCTTTTCTGCAAAAATGAGCACAAACGTTGCCGTATTCAATCATCAAGTTGACATAAAGCCCCCAGTCTAAATCAACGGGTTATAAATTTTGTTTTTATGGTTAATGTTATTATTATTATTATTATTATTATTATTATTATTATTATTATTTTACATGGAGGTCACTACTCATCAAGGCCGAGAAATCACTCGGGGATAAGGGTTATTGCATGTACAGTAATCAATGGGATAGTGTCGTAGTAATCGTTAGTATTGGAGATTTGATAAAGTGTCTTACTTAAGGGGGCGTTTCATCAGGAATTTGTTTATGTTGGACTTGAAGACATCCAAGTTGATTACTACTTATTTTAATTGTTATTTTATGATCAATATCAGTATTATTAATATTTATTCAAATTAGTATGCATTTATATTTAGTATTTATTTTAATTAGCATTATTAATAGTATTTATTCTAACTAATATTTATTTATATAACGGGCGGATAACGATAAAATTGTCGCCTAAATAAAACAACACGACAGCTTTATTTTAAAACTTCTATTTAAAAAAATCAATGTAGTAGAGCTGACATCCATTAAATGTTGCCGCCTTCAGCCTCTATACAGGTCGGACCTGGGAGCATGCCTTTTCCATAAGCGCTGGCGGGAGCTCGGCCAGTACTTGGCAGATGGCGGCGATCAGGCTGGTGTTGTATTGTGCGAGGTCATGTTGTGATGTCCTCGACGTATGACTAAACGAAGTAGCCTAGCGGGTTCAGGTCGTGGGGGGGGGCAGCCAGTGAAAGAAGGGTACAAAGTCGTAGCACACTTTCTGAAGCCAAACCTGAGTCGCTTTGGACTTGTGGGTCAGCGCTGAGTCCTGCTCCCGCACACATGGTCCGCCAGCGGCTATCTGATTGCACCAGGGATCACCACACTCTTCAGCGCATTCAGGTACAATTTGGTGTTGACTTCCAAACTGACTTCGAATATGTAAGTTGACATGAAGTGGCCCTCACTTGAAACCACCATAAAGACCATAACCGTGACCAGAAACTGTTTTCATCACCCTGGCCACGTTCATGTTATTTGTAGCAATCCAACGATGGTTCGTGCTTTTGTGATGCTGGTCCTGGTAGGAGACCTTTTAGTCTGAAAATAACCAGAGCACGTTTGGCTTCTTGGGATGTTTCAGTTTGTTGAGCAACCTGACGGATTTGATTAGCCTAGTGTTCTTTGTCTTCTCGGTCAAGATCTGGCTTGTTTGGCACCTGTAGGACCTATACTTCATGTCTTCCTTCACACATGAATTCACAGTTGTGTTCAAGACGCCCAAATCTCTGGCAATCTACTGAATAGGTCACTGAGGAGTTTCATCAATGATTGCCTAAACCTTTTCAATGAATTCCTCGATCCGGGTCTTCCTGTCGGTGTTCTTGGCCTTTTTATTCCTGCTCTACACCCGTCAAAGGGTCGTCCGATGCGTTGAATTGCGCCCTCAAGCGGATTTGCATTTTGAGGGTGCTAACAATGGTCTTGTTGTCATCACTTGGATCGTTAGAGAGCATGAGTTGTACAGTGGCGCATCTCCGACCTCGCTCGTTGAACAGTGTGCTACTTTCACACATGATAGAAGGCTCCTATGGCTTTTGGGATTTGTACATAGCTGGCCAACTAGTAGATGGTCTGCAACAAAAGAAAAGAAAACCAATTTTCATCAAACGGAAATGGAATCATGTCGTGTTTTCTAGTGCGACAATTTTATCGTTTCACCCTGCATTTAATTGTTATAAAGCATTTTTGTGTCCAACTTTTATTCTTATGAATGAGTCTCTGATATATCCATAATTACTAACCCGTCTTGTGCATATTCTAACTTGTTATCGATAAGCGAGTGCCTCAAAACAGGTGTCCTTCGAGATTATGATCGATATTTTAGGCGACAGAAAATTAGATGGCTGACAGAATCAGATTAAAATAACTGGCTAATATTTCATGGCACTAACGCGCAGAAACACCAACAAACAATAAAAAAAAAAACATGGCTGACCTGCAGGCTACTCTGTCCAATAACGGACTTCAAATGGCGATTAGTTGTTATTAGTCTAAATAACGTCCTACAGTTCTACATGAGAAATACCCACAGGAAGTGTTGCAATAATTGACTAATTTCGATCGTTGCAAACATCAATTAGGGTTTACGAGCGGCGAGATATGGCGGGAAAATTCG
The DNA here is from genome assembly GCF_053919585.1 of Euprymna scolopes. Taxonomy (NCBI): domain Eukaryota; kingdom Metazoa; phylum Mollusca; class Cephalopoda; order Sepiida; family Sepiolidae; genus Euprymna; species Euprymna scolopes. The sequence goes on along the minus strand of NC_136509.1, from coordinate 23,729,512 downwards.
CTTGTCGAAATACATATATCATTTCTTCTTTTTAGATGAGGAGTTTTTTTCTGATGTTATTTTCATAGTTTAAATTATCTTTCTCATCTTTGGACCCTGTAGGTGGGGCATTAGAATACGCTGACTGCCCCCCCCCTGCAGAGGGTAAAAGTCCCTCAATGGGGGTCCTGGATATGACCTTAAACTGTATCCAGTGGTAAGGCCCCAGCTTGTGGACTTTGGGGAGTGTGGAGCCACCCTTTAATTACCATTGCTCCCAGGTCAACTCTGACCCGGAGTGGTAGTACCTGTTAGGGTCCCAACTATGGGTTAAATAGAAACCGGCGTGAAAACAACAAATACTTTGGATTCGGCATTAAATAACCCGAAAAGGGTTGATATGCCGTAAAACAAAAACAACCAACCAAGCAACATTCTCATGTTTGTAATAGATTAAAAAAAAAAAACTTTTTTTAATTTTTTTTTTTTTACTTATATTCATACCAAAGAAAGCTCATTTGGACTGGGATGTAACGAGCTACTGCAATTTTATTAGGCTCTCACTGAATGGAGAGTTGTGCAGTCAGATATCTGATCGCATTGCTTTTAAATGTCCGTTCTTACGAGCGGAAAAACAGGGAGCAGAACAAGAATTTCAAATACAATATATAGGACGGCAATACCTATCTGCAAAAAAGCTAATTTTAAAACAATATTTCACCTTGGTAAAATTCACATGCTATCCGAAG
>NC_136509.1:23613784-23726284 GCF_053919585.1 Euprymna scolopes | reverse complement strand
GGATCGGTAAATTCGAACTGAGTCACAAACCAACCCTTGACTTCGACGTTACTGCCTTTCTTCCAGGCCACCATTAATCAGCACATAAATGGAAAAATAATTATCTGTGAATGTCATGTCGACAGACGTTCATAGTAAACAGTGATGAGAGTATTCGACGTGAGAAAGTTCCAATGACACGTTTTCGCTACAGTTGACAGCTTTCTTCTTAATTTTCTAAAAGAAAAGGCACAACTTATAATTTCTTAGAGTGGCTTTGTATATATATATATATATATATATATATATATATATATATATATATATTATTGAAATTTTTCCCTTTTCCCTTGTACATATTTGTGAATTATTCCATAGATTTCGGCCTTTGCATTATTTTGGACCATCTTCCAATTACGGGATTTCCTTGGATTTTACTTGTGCAAATGGAAATTCAATTAACTTTCTTGAAGTTATATTTTTGGATTTTACCGTCATTGGATTATTTATCTTTCACCAGCCTATCAATTCACATGTAATCACCTTTTTCTTCACCATCTGCTTCACTTTTTTGTTATCAAGTAAGATCTTTGACTTACTTGTTGTTTCATCAAATACTTTTGTATGCAAAATCTGATCCCGCATTTTGCTAATTCCTACCCTCTGATGAGAAGGAAAGTATTTCTTCGAAACTCCGCAGATTAAGGACTACCCACTCATCAAGTGTTTCCTTTTCAGATTAAATAAGTTTTTAATTCTTTTTCAAAGTTTTTTTGAACGTGTTTTATTAACTGTTTGCTCCTATTATAAGCTCTATCTCCTATTTGGTTTTATCGAGCTTTTACATCTGGTTGAGATTACTTTATAAATATTAATTCTTTAACATTTATAATATACTTTAGTTTTACCGTCTTGAATCATTTTGGTGAATTTAATTGTAATTTATATTATATATATATATATATATATATATATATATATATATATATTTTAAATAAACAAATGAGCAATTTAAAAGTGGCCGACAATAATGTTTATATAAAGGCATTGGAAGTATAATTTAGAAGCGACAAAGGTAGAACTGCCGACTTTTAATTAGATGGTTGTGAATGCCATTCTTAGCTTGGGGTGCGTGCTAGTGTAGCTGTTTTTAAAAAATTTTTTTTACATAGGCATTGCCACTTGTCAAGGCCAAGAGGCCGCTCGAGGATAAGGGTTAAAGAGTTACAGTAGAAATTGGAGAATATAGTAATCGTTAGTAATGGAAATTCGGTAAATTTGTTAACAAGTGGGACAGCTCATCAAGAACTTGTTTATGTTAGACTTGAAGACAACCATATTATAGACAGCTGGAAATCAGGAAAACGGAAGAAAATTCCACAGGCCTGCAGTTCTAAGCTAAGAAAGAAGCTTTGTTCATGGAATATACGTTTAGGTTTAGGCACAGATAACGAGTAGGGGGAATTATTGATAGTATTTTCAGCTGGTCGAGTGTCTCTAGTAAAAGTTTGGCGAGGAGGGACTATAGACTGAAGCTCAGTCGAACACTTTCCATGAAAATAACGATACATCAGAGACAAACTCGCAACATCTCTTCTGTGAGATAGAGGTTGCAGGGAAGAGAAAAGGATATCTCCTACGAGACTACCAAGTCTATTTTGAACTCTATCAAGGCAGGACAAGTCCTTTCTAGCAGCTCCTACCTAGATCTGGCAACAGTATTCCATCCTTAGACGTACCTGGCTCTTATATAGATAGAGAATTGCATCAGCAGTGAAATATCTACTGGATCGATAGAAGGATCCCACCATTTTTCTAGCGGCCTTGGCAACAGATTTAATGTACCTGTTCCATTTAAGATCAAGAGTAAAGGTCAAGCCCAGAAGCTTGTCAAAACTTTAGGTCTCCTCAAGACGAGAGCCATTCATTTCAATTGATACCAGATGGGTATCATCACGTTGATAATGTAAAGAGAGAAGCTTGGTTTTAGATGCATTAAAAGTAACCAGCCACTCCTTTCCCCATTGTACCACGTGCTCAAGATCAGAGGAGAGAGAATCGGAGAGAACTTGGTCGTTTACTGACTTAAATGTGCTACCATACATGGTAGTGTCATCAGCATAAATGTCTACAAATGATGTAAGGATGTGATCGGGGAGATCATTAATGTAGATCAGAAAAAGGGTTGGGCCCAGGATGGACCCCTGAAGGACTCCAGCATTAATACTGTGAGCTTCTGATTTTTGCCCATCAGCTACTATTTTTATGAACCCGTCAGAAAGAAATTATTTTATAATTGAGAAGACATTTCCAGCTATACCATAGCTAGAGATCTTGTGAAGTTAACCTTCATGCCATACCCTATTAAAGGCATTTGATATGTCAAGAGCAAGTGCCCTTGAAAGATTTTCTCCGTTGAGAGATTCGCTAATCCTATGAGATATACCTGTAAGCACATCTGCTGTGGGTCTAGCAGAACGGAAACCATATTGTGTGTCACTAAGAAGGTTATTTTTGCTGAGATGGTTGATTACTTCTCTATTTAACACAGATTCCAACAACTTACTCATGATGCACAGGAGACTTATTGGCCTGTACTGAGAGGGGGTGAGCGATCACCTGAATTCTTAAATACAGGGCATACTGATGAGATTTTCCAAGGTGATGGGAAACAATTCTCCTTAAGACAACGTTTAAACAGTTTTGTAAGTATGGGCGCTAGTTCTGGTTGAAGTTTTTGAGTACTATAATTGGAATACCGTCAGGGCCGGTTGCTTGACTGGAATCAAGGTTTTTTTATTAGCTTGGCAACATCACGTACAGATATATGTATATCACATAGCGTGTTTTCTGATACAGGAGGAAATATTGGTGGTTGGCGGCCTTGGTCGCAAAGGGTAGAATTAGCTGCAAAGTTCTTGGCAAAGAGTTTGGCTTTGTCTGATGCTGATGAGATTACCTCAGGTCCATTGATGATAGTTGGGATAGAGCACACGCTTCTGTTTAGGATTCTGTTTGCTATTTGCCAAAACTGGTGGGAACCAAGCCGCTGCTCAGCTACTTTGGACTTGAAAGACTGAGCATACAACTCTCTTGCATTCTTTATTACTTTCTTACAATGGTTGCTGGCAGTCCTGAAAGCGGCTTTAGTTTCCATACATCTATTACGTTGGAAGCAGTGGAAAAAGTGATTTATGTGCGCAATGGCAGCAGCAGATTCTGGAGAGAACCATGGCAGTATTGAAGGGCTGTGATATAGCAAAACAGTCTGATTACACACACGCGCGCGCACGCACACACACGCGCGCACACACACACACACACACACACACACACACACACACACACACACATATATATATATATATATATATATATATATATATATATATATATATATATATATATATATATAATGCCTTCCGGCATTGCCTGGTAATAAAATGCGAATAATTTTTTTTTTAATTCTTGCAAATTTCCAATTTATTATTATAGAGCCCATTCTGTATTAGTCAGTATCCTGTATATAATATTTTGATTGCAGAAATTCCTCTCTCGACAAATTGCTATAGATTTGCAGAAAAAAAAAACAGATACGACATACAAATTTATTATGTCTAAACTATTATCCACTGTCTTATGTAACTTGGGGCCGTCGTTTTAGACACATTTATTCGTTATATTAAAATCCTACATAGGAGAAACATTATCACGATCGCCAACCTCTTTACAGGATGTAGTTCGTATTTTTCCCTCTATATCTTCAGTCCTCATACCGCCCTCAGTCCACATCGGGAAAATATATACATATTATAAGTATGTTTTCAATGCACTATTCTTAACTAGTCCATATACTCATAGACACACAATTACCTTTCCATTCCCCGCTCCAAAAATAATAATTCTTCTCTCCGGAAAATCCGACAATTTTTATTGGCTGAGCCATGCATATTCTCGTATTACGGAATTCTATTTTTCTATATATAAACGAACAGTTCTTACAGTTTAAAATATGGCGTCGCTAAGAAACATTATTTGGGCCCGAGACAAAAAAACAAAAACATAACATTTGTTCTTATAACTATTGCAACAAATACAAATAATATTTACTGTTTATACACATTTCATAAAACAACTTTTACGTAGGAAAAAAAGCGTACACATATTCACATCTAAAGTAAACGTACACTTCCATTCGTATGTTCGCTCCACCGTGCGTTCGTAAATACAACAGAAATCTTCCGAATGGATTGATCTATTAATATAGCCGGGACCCGTACTATCTACTGCTGACTACCGTGCTAACTCTTTTCTGTGTACATACATCGTACATACTGTCCTTTGATACATCGGGACTGGTAACAATTATTTCTTCTTTCTTTTGTAAAAGTCGAAAATTCTTTATCTATACGCTAAATAAAAAAATAAAAAAGGGATTAGGCGATTATCATAGCCGAGTCCCATGTTCATAACCAGTATTTTGCAGTTAATATACTTAAAAACCTCTTTATGTGTGATTTGGACGCCTTTAAACTGTTTACAATTTACATTTTTTTATATATAAAAATCTCCTTATGTGTGATTTGGAAGCAATTAAACTGTCCGCAATTTACAGTATATATGCTTAAAAATCCCATTATGTGTGATTTGGGAGCCTTTAAACTGTCTATTCTTGACTATTTACAAAGTTTGCGTGTGCATGTGTGTGTTTGGGTGATTACATGTTTGAGTGCTTTTGTGTTTGCACGCGCGTGTGTGTTTGTGGGCGTGTGTTTGTGGGCGGGTGTTTGTGTATGTGTGTGCGTGCGTGTGTATGTATCTGCGCGTGTGTTTGTTTGCGTGTGTGCGTGTGTTTATTTGTATAAGTATCTGTGTGCGTGTGTTTGTTTGCGTGTGTGCGTGTGTGAGTGTTTGTTGCATCAACCAGATTACGCCACGGCAACGCGTGGTTTGGCGGTTACAGCTAGTCCAAATATAAAAGTTATATATAAAACATAACTTGGATACCATCCGCTAGCGTTTAGGGTTCCAGCCTTAGTTTTCATTTATCTCTCCAGCGTCGTTATCATCTGAACTACCGAAAGGTTAAAGATTAAGCAACTTCAAGCTATTAATCTTGATTATTTTTTTGCATGCGCGAAAGTAACGAAAGGAGTAATGTTTAATTCTACTTACCCTGACAAGGTCAACTGTTTTGTTTTCAATTTTGACCCCTTAGCAGCACTTTTTGCCGGTTAAATTCTTGCTGACATTTTTTTAAGTGATGACCTGTACATTTTAGTTGACCTATATTATTTTGCCCTATATATATTTTCGCGCCTTTAATATTTCCTGTCTGGGTCAGTTTGACTTTTGTTTCCCTTTATTTTATATTTTATATTTAACTTTATCATTTTTTTTTCTCCTCTTTCTCTTCCCAGATTTTTTTTTGCTTATAGTTATGTCTCGGAAATAGAATGAAAAGCACATCTTATTTTTCTTTTATTAATATTATTTTTTCCTTGTACACATTTTTGTGAATTATTCCATGGATTTCTGCCTTTGGATTATTATGGACCATCTTCTTCCAATTACGGGATTTCCTTGGATTTTACTTGTACAAATGGAAATTCTTTTAACTTTCTTGAAGTTTTACATTTGGATTTTACCGTCACTGGATTTTTTATCTTCCACCAGACTATCCATTAATGTGTAATCACCTTTATTCTTTACCATATTCCCTCTGCTTAACTTATTTTGTTTTCAAGTAAGATCTTTGACTTATTTGTTGTTTCATCAAATACTTCTGCATGCAAAATCCGATCCCGCATTTTGCTAATTCCTACCCTCTGATGAGAAGGAAAGTATTTCTTCGAAACTCCGCGGATTAAGGACTATCCATTTAGCTAGTGTTTCCTTTTCAGATTAAATATGTTTTTAACTCATTTCAAAGTGTTTTTTAACATATTTGATTAACTGTTTGCTCATATTATAAGCTCTATTTCCTATTTGGTATTATCGAGCTTTTATATCTGGCTTAGATAATTTTATAAATATTAATTCTTTAATATTTATAATTTACTTTAATTTTACCATCTTGGATCATTTTGGTAAATTCAATTGTAATTTTCATTATATATATATGTATATATATATATATGTATATATATATGTATATATATATATATGTATATGTATGTATATATATATATATATATATATATATATATATATATATATATATATATATCTCCGTGTGCTATAATGGTTTCATCTTAAATTCTATGCAATTGTACAGAATATAGAAACTATGCATAAATAAGATTGAGGTCGTGCAGGAGCAGATATTTCGCCCGCTAAATGACTACAGCGAATAGAACGGCGTTGTGGATGAATTTACTTCTTATGCAAAAACTGCGAGAATAACGGCGACAAGGAGTCAATATGTCGCTTCAAGGTCTGCAAAATGCCAATGTTGACAAGGCGATATGGCTGTCACAGTTAGTCTTAGTGCAGTTATTTTTAGGGACCAGCGCTTCTGCCTTACTCGATTGGGATTTGGGCTGAATGTAGCTCCCGTTAATTTGTGTGACAATTGAGGATAAAATCAACTGTGTGTCGCCATTTTGGTTTTTTTTATTCTTAAGTAACTGGATTTTAGAAAACGCGCAGACACGTGATCGTTCCTGCGATGAGTCTTTCTCGCAATCATTACAATTTTCCCTACGATTAGAGTTGTAATTTGAACATTGCATTGCAATTTAAGATGTAGAAAAATGTAATCTATTATATAAATCCCACCTGTCTGTTTAAATGTATGTATGTATGTATGTATGTATGTATGTAAATTTGTGTGTGTATATGTGTATTGGGGTGGAGAGGGCTCCCGTAAGCCGTGGTGAAGGAAACCTTTCTAGGAGAAGCAAATCTATGATTTAAAAAACCATAAGGCGGAAGACCAGTACCCGCATTAAGCTGGTCTGCAGTTTAATTTGTTGCTGGCTATCTTGCTCTTGCTTGTTGCTGGATCTCAACATTTTGAACCGAGAGAGAGAGACTTAGCTGTAGTACAAAACTAAGACTCTGTAACATCATATTTGTATAGATACTCGCTCAGACATTTGGGCTCATGGATTTTAAATGTCTGAGGGAGTGGCACTCGTCTGACAAGACGTTGCAATCGTCATCATCATCATCGTCATGTATGTATGTATGTCTCACAAAAAATTTCGACAGAGACGACGGATTTTTACGAGATCGGTATTCTTATGAAGCTCAACCTTTCGGACGACAAATATCGAAAAATTGGCTAAAAAGGTCGCTTTTTTCGCTGACATTTTCGAAAGTTATCCCTTCTCTTTTCGATTGTCTAACCTTAATTTAAACCTACGTCACTTCCGGTTTGGCAATTTTTTTTCCACGTTCTTTTCCTCCTTTGTGGTACGGGTTCGAGTTTTTTTTCTTTCTTTTTTCCTCAACACACACCTCCAAACAACGCCGGGCACCTAGGCTCGTCAATTGTAAAGTTTTTACGTCATTTAACCACATTAAGCGTTACAGTATAGGTATGCAAAATACCTGTCGAAGGGATGATTCAAGAAAGCCGGTTGAAAGATAGAGATTGAAAAATGCGGATAGTCAACGTTTGAGAATAGATAACATGATCATAAACCAAGTGAACAGTTTGGCCCAAGATTGTAAAGCTTGGAGGACTTTTAGCTATGTTGTTACATAATCTGCGGCTGGTGGAGAAAACATTTTATAAAATACATAAAATATAACTCAAAAACAGAATAAAACCATTCATAAAAAAGACAACAAGTATAGTAAAAAAAAAAAAAAAAATATCCAGCTTTGACTAAATATCGTTTCTGTTTTAAAAGATGTTTTCAGAGGCGGCGAACTTAAATTGACAATAATTGCAGATTTGGTAACTGTCGGTTATTTTGAATTCAGCTTGCTATGTGTGTGTGTGTGTGTGTGTGTGTGTGTGTAAAAGGCACTCGCCCGATTTGGGTTCAACCGGTTTTCTCTCAACAAGGAAGTTTTATGAGAGTATGAAATTTAAAAGCAATCCCCATTAGAGGAGATAATGACGTTAGATTTTTGCAATTCTTGCAGAGAGGTGTCGATGTTCTCCTACATGCAGCGCTATGAATTCCAAAATTGGTCACTCATTTTACTAATGACCAGGCTCAACGTTGCTTAACTTCGGTGATCTGACGGGAACCGGTGTGTCAACGTGATTATGCCGTATTCAGCTTGCTATGACAGTTCATTATGAATTACAAATGATAGGATCGATTTAACCCCCATTATATTATTTTCTTATTCATAAATGTTTATCTACCAAGTTGATCTTAAATATTGTATAATCAATCCATTATATTATCATTTTCAGTCCCCCACCCCTAATTTCTGGCTCCCATCTTATCTCGCAATTACTTATAACGTCACCAACTAACCTTCGGAAGAACCCCCCCCCCCATCCGATTTTGTTTTATATCATAAGTTGCTTAAAACGTGATTAGTTAAAGTTCAGAATAAAATCACGCTTTCTCTTAACGGTTAATTTAAAAAAAAAAATCTTCTGAACGCTATTAAAAGTTAAATTCTTCACTAGTTTGGAGACGGAATGCGTTGTTGTGATAAGTGATTTTCTCTATTAATTCGCACTTTTTATTTTAAGATTCAAATATTAATAACTACATTTTATTTCAGTATTTAATTTATGTATTTCTGTTGTATTAAATGCTAGCTTTAATTTTTTTTTTTTTTTTTATCGTCCATAAATGTTTATCTACCAAGTTGATCTTAAATATTGTATAATCAATCCATTATATTATCATTTTCAGTCCCCCACCCCTAATTTCTGGCTCCCATCTTATCTCGCAATTACTTATAACGTCACCAACTAACCTTCGGAAGAAACCCCCCCCCCCATCCGATTTTGTTTTATATCATAAGTTGCTTAAAACGTGATTAGTTAAAGTTCAGAATAAAATTACGCTTTCTCTTAACGGTTAATTTTAAAAAAAAATCTTCTGAACGCTATTAAAAGTTAAATTCTTCACTAGTTTGGAGACGGAATGCGTTGTTGTGATAAGTGATTTTCTCTATTAATTCGCACTTTTTATTTTAAGATTCAAATATTAATAACTACATTTTATTTCAGTATTTAATTTATGTATTTCTGTTGTATTAAATGCTAGCTTTAATTTTTTTTTTTTTTTTATCGTCCATAAATGTTTATCTACCAAGTTGATCTTAAATATTGTATAATCAATCCATTATATTATCATTTTCAGTCCCCCACCCCTAATTTCTGGCTCCCATCTTATCTCGCAATTACTTATAACGTCACCAACTAACCTTCGGAAGAAACCCCCCCCCATCCGATTTTGTTTTATATCATAAGTTGCTTAAACCGTGATTAGTTAAAGTTCAGAATAAAATCACGCTTTCTCTTAACGGTTAATTTAAAAAAAAAAATCTTCTGAACGCTATTAAAAGTTAAATTCTTCACTAGTTTGGAGACGGAATGCGTTGTTGTGATAAGTGATTTTCTCTATTAATTCGCACTTTTTATTTTAAGATTCAAATATTAATAACTACATTTTATTTCAGTATTTAATTTATGTATTTCTGTTGTATTAAATGCTAGCTTTAATTTTTTTTTTTTTTTTTTTTTTTTTTTTCGCGTCCATAAATGTTTATTTATCTACCGAGTTGATTGCAAAAATAGATTACCTAATTGTACTCATTTTTAGTTCGTGGGAGGGGAATCTATCACCATACTTTCCCTTAAACAGGTCCGTTGGACTTTTATTAAGTACAATACTTAATAGTTATTTTATTTATTTATTTATTTTTTTTTTTTTTTATTTTTTTTTTTTTTTTAATGGAGAGTAGAAAACGCATTGTGGATGCGTTATCGGCAGCTCCTGTTACTCTCGCTTCTTCTTATTTGTCCCTCAGTCCTCATTTTTAAATGAGTGATTTTTCTGACAAAGGGAGAAGAAAAAGCTGTTTTCTAGGTTGGCAGTATTTTTGCGCGAACAGTTGGCAGAGTTGGTGGAAATTTTCTGTTTCTATGTCTATCCTTGTAGCCATGTCACTAGTAAGGGTGCTGGAGGTAAACGTTTTGTCTGGGCTGACGTTATCCGCCTGATAGTCAGGGACCCGAACCTTGGATTAACCACTAAGGAGGCTGTCCTATCAGCAGGTGCAAAGTACTGGGGCTGCTGTATTGCCATTTGGTGAATGGAATCTGGACCATGCAGTAGCTTCTGGTGGGGCCTCTCGATGCCATACTAGTGGGTAATTGTTACGGCTTTACCTTATCATGTGGTACAAAAAAAAAAAAAAATTCTTCGTTTCTTTTTCTCTCTTAGTTTCCCCTCTCTGTCCTGCTCTAAGTAAATCTGTCGACCTAGTCCACAAATTCCAAAATTTCATCATGACAAGTTTCAAGAAAAAATACACGATTAAACCCGGTTCTCCAACTTCCAACGTAGACCCCTACTACCATGTCTCCTTCTCCAACATCAGGGGTCTACGTTCTAACCTTCCAGAGGTTGAAACCCAATTACAGGAGACTAAACCAGACCTTTTATTTTTAAGTGAAACTGGCATTGGACAGGCTATTTCCCTTGATGAGTTTGCAATTACAGGATACTCTAACTTAACTTCTAAATCTGACCCCCAAGATCGCCATGGGCATGGAATATGTGCCTATATTAAAGATAGCTTTCCATGTGGGAGGGACATCTCCAGGGAAGATCCTAACTTACCTTATATGTGCTTCCGGGTTGCTTTAGCTCACACTACTGCATTTATATTTACTCTCTATCGCCCCCACAACAGCGGAGTTACTATCTTTCAAAGCATATCTGAGAAAATTGACCAAGTCCTTTCTACTTATCCTTCAGCTAACATTCACGTATGTGGAGACTTCAATGTTCACAACGTCGAATGGTTGACCCACTCAAACAAGACCGATGATGAGGGGAGGTTCTGTCATGATTTCTCCATTGCCTATGACCTCACTCAGATTGTTCAGGAACCTACCCGTGTGCCCGATAATGACGGCCAGTATGCGAGCCTACTAGACCTTTTTCTCACAACTTGCCCTGAACTATGTTCAGTTTCTGTTCTGTCGCCTCTTGGATCTTCCGACCACTCTGTTGTATCAATTAAGATAAAAATGAAATGTAATAAGTCCCCAGACGTACCTCTTCATCGTACAGTATATCGATACACTAAGACTGACTGGGATAGCTTCCGTACATTTATATCTGATCTACCTCTGCATTCCATGTTTAAAAAGGATGTGTCCTCTATAGTATTAGACCTAACTGAATGGTTAATTGTAAGTATTGACCATTTCATACCCTCTAAAAAATTTCAGCAAAAACCTAACAGCCAGCCATGGTTCTCTCCAGAATGTGCTGCTGCCATTGCGCACAGAAATCACTTTTTCCACTGCTTCAAACGTAATAGATGTATGGAAACTAAAGCCGTTTTCAGGACTGCCAGCAACCATTGTAAGAAAGTAATAAGGAACGCAAGAGAGTTGTATGCTCAATCTGTTAAGTCCAAAGTAGCTGAGCAGCGGCTTGGTTCCCACCAGTTTTGGCAAATAGCAAACAGAATCCTGAACAGAAGCGTGTGCTCCATCCCAACTATTATCAATGGATCTGAGGTAATCTCGTCAGCATCAGACAAAGCCAAACTCTTTGTCAAGAACTTTGCAGCTAATTCTACCCTTTGCGACCAAGACCGCCAACCCCCAATATTTCCTCTTGTATCAGAAAACACGCTATGTGATATACGTATATCTGTACGTGATGTTGCCAAGCTAATCAAAAACCTTGATTCCAGTAAAGCAACTGGCCCTGATGGTATTCCAATTATAGTACTCAAAAAACTTCAACCTGAACTAGCGCCCATACTTACAAAACTGTTTAAACGTTGTCTTAAGGAGAATAGTTTCCCATCTCCCTGGAAAATCTCATCAGTATGCCCTGTATTTAAGAATTCAGGTGATCGCTCATCCCCCTCTCAGTACAGGCCAATAAGTCTCCTGTGCGTCATGAGTAAGTTGCTAGAATCTGTATTAAATACAGAAGTAATCAAACATCTCAACAAAAATAACCTTCTTAGTGACACTCAATATGGTTTCCGTTCTGCTAGATCTACAGCAGATGTCCTTACAGTTATATCGCATAGGATTAGCAAATCTCTCGACGGTGGCAATCTTTCTAGGGCAATTGCTCTTGACATATCTAAAGCCTTTGATAGGGTATGGCATAAAGGTTTACTTCATAAGATCGCTAGCTATGGTATAGCTGGAAAAGTCTTCTCAATTATTAAATCATTTCTTTCTGATAGATTCATAAGAGTAGTAGTTGAGGGGCAAAAATCAGAAGCTCACAATATTAATGCCGGTGTCCCTCAGGGATCCATCCTGGGCCCAACTCTTTTCCTGATCTACATTAATGATCTTCCAAATCATATCCTTACATCATTTGTAGACATTTATGCTGACGACACTACCATTTATGGTACCACATCTAAGACAGTAAACGAGCAAGTTCTCTCCAATTCTCTCTCCTCTGATCTTGAGCACGTAGTACAATGGGGAAAGGAGTGGCTGGTTACTTTTAATGCATCTAAAACCAAGCTTCTCTCTTTACATCATCAACATTCTAATCCACATTTGTCATCAATTGAAATGAATGGCTCTCGTCTTCAGGAGGCCTCAAGTTTTGACAAGCTTCTGGGCTTGACCATTACTCCTGATCTTAAATGGAACACGTATATCAAATCTGTTGCCAAGGCCGCTGGAAAAATGGTGGGATCTTTCTATCGATCCAGTAGATATCTCACTGCTGATGCTATTCTCTATCTATATAAGAGCCAGGTACGTCCAAGGATGGAATACTGTTGCCACATCTGGGCAGGAGCTGCTAGAAAGAACTTGTCCTGCCTTGATAGAGTTCAAAATAGACTTCGTAGCCTCGTAGGAGATGTCCTTTTCTCCTCCTTGCAACCTCTATCTCACAGAAGAGATGTTGCGAGTTTGTCTCTGATGTATCGTTATTTTCATGGAAAGTGTTCAACTGAGCTTCAATCTATGGTCCCCCCTCGCCAAACTTTCACAAGAAACACTCGTCTAGCTGTAAACACTATCAATAATTTCCCCCACTCTTTATCTGTGCCTAAACCTAAACGTAGATTCCATGAACAAAGCTTCTTTCTTAGAACTGCACGCCTGTGGAATTGTCTTCCGTTTTCCTGCTTTCCGGCTGACTACAATATGGTTTTGTTCAAGTCTAAAGTAAATAAGTTCTTGATGAGCCGTTCCATATAAGTTATTAAATTTACCAAATTTTCATTACTAATGATTACTATATTGACCAACTTCTACTGTACACTCTTTAACCCTTATCCTTGAGTGGCCTCTGGGCCTTGATAATGTGGTGATGCCTTTGTAAAAAAAAAAAAAAAAAAAAAAAGTCCAATGTCTACGCTGATAAACCAGACACATTAAACTACTTAAAAGATGGCATTCATCTCGTTATTGTCGAAATACAATATAATTTAATGGGTAGACTTTGTGAAAATTGGACGTCTAAATTACGCCATATACGCGCGAGCCGTATGGGGGGGGGCATATGCCCGAGTATTTATTAAATTATAAATGCCAATAATTAATCTATGGAATAAACTCTATATTTGTATAATAATTATTTTTTTCTGTGATTTATTGTGATTTAAAGTTCGCCACCCCTAAAAAAAAACAAACGACAAGCAAAAAACACTGAGTAGTCTGTTTTGTTTACTTCAATATTAGGAGAAAAAAATCCAAACGAATTAACGATAGATTCAGATTAAAGTAAATACTTTGAAAAGCGAAGTTTTCTTTACAATAAAATTGCTAGTAAGTTAAAATTTCATGAATGTATTTTACTTTTCTTGAAGTAACTTTTGAACTCAAGATGTAGTACATCTAAAATGAAAATGTTGCTTAAAAATTTACAATTTGAATAATCGTATAGAATTGCATATTTTGAAAACCGAATTCGTGACCGTGCTGACTTTCCGAATCACAATGAATTATTTTTACTTTTTCGACTTATACTGCAATTATTCGTTTCGACAGTATAATTAAAATATTCAAACAATAATGCTTCAATTAAGTATGCCGAAATTTTTCGGTAATTTTTATAATTATTTATTTTATTTTATTTTTTTGTTAGTGATTGGACGTTTGCGTTTCTGATACAATTACCGATTCTATTCTAAATTTCCGGTTCTAATAAAATGATTGACTCTTGTTCCGATTTTAAAATCGTTTAAAAAGTACTATTTTATTGGAGAGGGGGGGGCGTTCGTCATACAAGTATGTCTTGACCTTTCAATTTGCCAACATAAGATTTAGTTTTAAAACAGATTTATAATTTGTTGACTAAAATCAATCAATTTCTTCTAATCAACTTTGCAATTCCAATTATGGCGATTTTTAATTGTCATCGAGACAATTTCGAAATTACAATTTAAAAACCCACAAGATTTAGTGTGATTATTTTTTTTTCGTGTGTGTGTGTGTGTGTGTGTGTGTGTGTGTGTGTGTGCCTCCAGATGTTTTTTTTGTGTTTGTTTTTACAAAGTAGTCACCACTTATCAAGGTCCGGAGGTCAATCGAGGATAATGGTTAATGGGTCTCCATTAGTCGATGGGATTATAGTGTAGTAATCATAAGTAGTTAAGTAGTGGGAATTTTGTAAATTGGATTACTTAGGGGAACGGTTCATCAAGAACTTGTTTACATTGGACTTGAAGACAATCAAATTGTAGTCAGCTGGAAAGGTTTAATTTTATCCTTTATTAAGTGTATGTCTCTTTGGCATAAGGTTAACGTGTCGGGCATTTTTTCCACCTTAACCTCAAGGCTTTCAGTTCGAGCCTGTCTTTATACCTAAATTTTTTTCACCCTTTTTTTACGTTTGTTCGCTGTTTTGCTTTGTTTTGGTTTTTCCAATTTTTCTTAACATCGTGTTTTTTTTATAATATTAAAACAGGGTCACCCTCTCCTACATACACACTCCCAAACACCCAGGAAACGCCGGGTACTCCCGCTAGTCTAATATATAAAAGGCAAAATGGGCGCAAGCGTTCGTGTATGTCCGCAAAAGGCTTTTAGCATCGGGGTTCTCGCGTCGGTTAGATTCCGCGAGAACCTTTTGCATACTTCCCAGATTGTAATATCTCAAATTCGCAAACGGACACCGTCTCTATCTTTGGCAGGTTTTTATTCATGAAAACCGATAAGTAAATTTGGAAATTAAACAAAATGGTGTTTTATTCTTTGTTTTCATTCTTTATTGAGCTGAAATATTTTTAAAGCTTTTAATTATTGTTGTAGAGTTCAGTCTGAAAGAATATAGACCTCTGCTTAGTTTGCGTGTGCAGTAGCTGCTGTCTTGATTCGGCTGTGTTACGATTTTCAGAGGTTTATGCTTATAAAATTCATACCGACGGAATTAAATAAAACTGCATCTGATGTCACCCTGCTATACACATACTGCATATCATAACGCCATCTATGTTGTTTATTTCCTTGTGCATTATCCTATGCATTTGATAATTTGCAATGTCTTTGAAAAGTGTATTCGATGATGTACCACATGGTCTTCCAAGCACCAGACCCTGCCCTATCACTACAATGTTACATCCCTGTTGTTTTATAACTGAACATGACTGCAAATAGGGCGCTTTGACAAACTCATTATAGTCGCGACTTTATCTCATAGTTTCCCCTCGTGAGTACGCAGTTAAATACCAATTAGCGATGGTCTTTCTTTAAAGATCAGCAATCTTCTGCTGCAGATGGATCTCATATTAATTACCTACAAGTTTGATCGCTTCTGAGCAACAGGATTATGATAAAGTCTTTAGCAGATGCCATTCAACCTCTAATGAGAAAACTTTGTCCCTTGCGAGATCAACTCTATTCTGGTTCGACAAATGAAATAATCAATTGAAATACATCTGAGGTAAGTCTTACCAGTAATTCTCTATGCTTAAAATTGGGGAATGAGTCGCATGAACTTTTTCCCCAATGATAGATAAAACTGATTTAAATAAAATCGCTTTTATTTAAACTAACGTTTACTGTAAAGCAATACCTCCGTTCAGTCTCAAAAGACAAAGGATACCCTCTGTAGGGACAGCTACGCATGTAATTGTGTGGCAAGGGTTGCGCAATCTCCAACCACACCTCTCCTAAATCGGCACTGCTTTAGTCCAATGACAAGGAAAAGTCCAGGACGACGAGTTGAAACAATGCTGGTATAAGCGGAGAATACATACAGCACCTGGAAGTCTCTAATAGTCACCCTTCTGGCACTAACCAGGCTAATCGTTGCTTAACTTTGGTGATCTGACGGGGACCGGTGTGTCAAACATTATTATGCCGTAAATGTATTTATACTATTTGAATTGACCAGGCGGAATAATTTGATTCTGGTACAATTTTTATATTTATATTTATATTATTATTATTATTATTATTATTATTATTATTATTATTATTATTATTATTGTTATTATTATTATTGTTATTATTATTATTATTATTATTATTATTATTAATGTTAACAACAACAACTTCAACAACAACAACAACAACAATTATAATAATAATGATAATAATAATAATGATGATAATGATAATGATAATAATGATGATAATGATGATGATAATAATAATAGTAATAATAATAATAATAATAATAGTAATAATAGTAATAATAATAGTAATAATAGTAATAATGATGATAATGATAATGATAATAATAATAATAATAATTATTATTATTATTATTATTATTTATTTTTTTTTTTTAAACTTAGTGTTCCAGCGATAAAGACTGTTAAACCGTATATTAGAACAGCGTTTTAAAGTAATATAAACTTCTCCAGTTTGGTCTTACTGAACTTAGGAATCTTTCTGTCGAACTCTGGAATCGTTCTGTCGAACTCGGAAAGAATTTCGTACTAAACATTTGTTTAACCTGCGGAAGTAGTAGGTTCTTATTCCGTCAATCATGTGGCCGCTTGATATATACAAACTGAGTACGTTTCAAGTAAATGATTAACCTATATATATATATATATATATATATATATATATATATATATATATATATATATATATATATATATATATATATATAATAGAAATATTCCCGGGCTCTACAAAATACACCTGAAGAAAATCGGAGGTTACATCGACCGAAACGTTGTGAAAATGATACTCATGATGGAAACAGTAGTTCGAATAATCCAAATAATACGAATAATCAATCCGCATCTAAAAAACAAAAAAATAAGTAAATGGATATCACATATTAGATATGGAATGAAGATCTATGCGTTGCGATGTTTTTCACATGAAAAACAAAGTAAATCTTTTGAGTCAACATTTTATTGTAACTTCCATTATTTACAAGCGTGTTAGGATGCCGAGTCAGCCTAACCGGAAGTGCCCGGTGTTTTGTGGCTGTCTTATGTGAATGTACATCCGGTGTTTTGCCAATCTGAACATACATTCCGGATACCACACTCTAGGATCGGTCTGACGATGGAGACATAAAGCGGAAGAAATATTTAATAGTTTATCGAAAGAACACACAATGGGAACATTTCTTTCACTCTTTTACACCTAAAAACAAAAGGGCATACAGGGAACAGTAAGGAGTTGAACAGGGATATATATGTCCACAGTGCATTTAAACTTATGCAAGTTAATACAGTCGGAGAAGCAGGAAACATGGCAGCTCAACAATGAAAAGGTGGGCTTTGTTGCTTGTCGGGTTATCAGGACTAGGAACGTCGAGGGGGCACAAGTAATATGAGTTAATTAGAGCATATTCCATTAAAATACTTGTAAACAAGGTACAAGTATGCAACACTGCGGTGATGTGACAGAGGTTGGTGCTTAGCCGATAGTGCAGGCTCTATTAAATTCGTGACTTTTGTTTTTTTTTTTTACTCTAGCTAAAAGTGAAAGAATAGTAGTAGACACACTAGAACAGATGTAGCAATAATACTTTATGCATGGGCGAATTAGGGCTTTGTAGAGATATAGGATACTCTTGGGTGTGAGTACCACTATAGCAGGGTAGAAGGAAGCCTTGGTTTGTTTGAAGCTTGAATTTTAGTTAGATTTGAGGAGGGTTAAGTAATTATTATTTAAAATCTATTAATCATTTTCAATGAGGTCTCTCACGAGGTAAAAAAAAGAAGAAAACTTGAAGATATAAATAGTTAACAAAGAAAATACTGTTAAAGATTTTGGATTTGTTTTTACTCTCTGTCAATAATGACAAACGTTGTCCAGGGGTAACACCACTGAATACGGTAATTGTTTACGTCTGAAGATTGCCTTATGGCGCCATATAATTCTGTTTTAGTCATAAAGATTTTACTTTTTTAATGTTTATTAACAAGAAATCGTTTTGTTTAAGAAAGAGATCTGATCTCGAGAGACGATAACACAAGAAGCATGCAGGCGAACAAGTTTTTTTTTACGAGGGGGTCACCACTTAGCAACTCAAGGATAAGGGTTAATGAAAGTCAAGTAGACGGTTAGACAATACCTTGATGCTATGGTGGAGCTTAAGTAGGATTCCGTAAATAAGAATACAGCTTAACAAGAAATTATTTACGTTAGATTTGAAAACGATCTTGTTATAAATAGTTGGAAGCAGTTCCATGGTATTGTGTTCCATAGTCAGACAGTTCTAGCAAAGAAATTTTGCTCATAGAATTTTCGTTTAGTTTTAGACACTGATAGAGAGTTAGGAAATTTTAATTTTTTGGAGGGGAGGGAAACATAATGTTGTATATTGAATGGGGATAGCTCCCGTTTTTTTTTTTTTTTTTTTTTTTTTTTAGTTAGAAACAAAGTTATTATGATCGAATATTATTATTTAGGGAAAATTCTGGAATCGAACACACTTATTAAAAGTTAAAATGAATACATTTTTGTTAGTTAGGTACGATTCCAGGAATACAGTGAATTATCCTTTGTGGTGAGGAATGCAAATCAGAATAACTTATACAACAAAAGAATGCGATAAACAGAAAGTTGTGCTCGTTTAATCTGAGTCAGGAGCAGAAATAATCGAAATAATGGAATTAAAGAATGTCCACAGATTAAATGTAGGACTTATGTTGCCAGGACACGTGTTGAAAGCATGTGCATGGAAGTCACATGTCCGGACCGCGTGCTGACGTCACAATGAAGTATAGTTTTAATATATCCACTTTTTAGACTAGAAAAGAGGCAGTCCGAAGCAGTCAGTTGGAGTAGTCCGAGTGAGTCGGAAAGACTGATAGAAACTCCTTAGGAAGCGAAGTGGGTTAGGAAAAGACGATAATGTAAGAACTTAGCAGGTATCGAATTCCAATCACCAGTTGGATGAATAAACGTCTTGTATTTGTTACGTAAGAATTTTGTATTCGTTCGTCATTCAAACGTAATGTGTTTTGTCTTCATCGTCTTGTATAAAGAACTTTGCATGAAAGCCCCTTCCAAAGCTTGACAGCATCCTCCTCTTCGATAATGCGTCTCCCTCATGTTTCAAGAACTTTCATTAACACTTCTCTTCACATATGACTCTCAGCGCCACTGTCACAAGAATTGCTCTTTCTATATCTGCTATTATAATGTGGACTCTCCAAGTATTGGGCATCCTTGTCTCTGTGTAACCTGGAACGCAATAATAAAAGTAAAAAAGAACGGCTTAAAAGAGAGTAAGGAATTTTTTTTCGGGGTAGGGTGGGGGATATAAAAGTAAAAAAAAAAAAGAATTGCTATCAATAATTTTTTTTTAATATGTAATCGAGTAGGTTTTTTTTTTAATTCTCTTATCATTTTCTTCTATCTGAGAATGGGATATTTTACCGGATGTCAGACATTCATCCACTATCTGATATATTCCAACCGAGAGATATTTTAAGATTCTAACCGTATCTTGAAGTAAAATTGTTTGTATTTTTCTTCAACTTAGTCCACCAGGTATGTTCCGTGCCTTTTCTCTTTCTTGTCCCAGATTCCTATGTCAGGTTTAATACTTCCGTTTTGTAAGTACGTAGTTGTAGGAATTGAAGAGTCATAGTGGATGATGGGTGACTTATTTTCAACTATTTTTCTTTTTTTAGTATATATTCCTTGGACTTGTTGTTATATTCGTTGTTAGATAAGTATGTGTTGACCATTGCACGCTACCTTATGTTGCATTGTATAAGAAAACCTTATAACTCGGTTGTCATATAGCTCACACTCTCTACTTCTGAGTTGCAGAGCCTGCATTTGTTATCATTACTAAGATCCCAAACCTTAATCTTAGGCAGCCATTATAATTCTGTGCTCATCATAATAAAGCGATCCTCTTTTTTAGCCAGTCTATAGAGCCTTTCTTGTCTGTATAATCCTTGGTGAATTTACCCGGAAAATACTTGATACGTTATTGGTTGGCCTATACATTTAAAAAAAAATTTTTATTTAATTTTGTAATGCAAGGTCTTGCCGTTTTTAGTGACTCTTGTGCTGTTTCCGAAGCATCCTATTTTTATGATTCTGTCTCAATGCTGTCTAAAATGTTTACCCAGTTTTGTGACGGAGGTAGTTCTGCTGGCTCTTTCTTTTTTTGTTTTTTGTTTTACAAAGGAGTCACCACTTATCAAGGCCCGGAGGTCACTCGAGGATAAGGGTTAATAAGCGTACAGTGGTCAATGGGACAATGTCGAAATAATTGTTAGTAGTGGAAATTTGGTAAATTGGATTATTTAAGGGTAACGGCTCATCAAGAACTTGTTTACATTGGACTTGAAGACGACCATATTATAGTCAGCTGGAAAGCAGGCAAAAGGAAGAGAGTTCCACAGGTGTGCAATTCTAAGAAAGAAACATTGTTCATGGAATCTACGATTAGGTTTAGGCACAGATAAAGAGTGGGGAAAATTATTGGTAATCTTTTCAGCTAGACGAGTGCTTCTCGTGAAGGTTTGGCGAGGGGGACCATAGATTGGAACTCAGACGAGCACTGGCCATGAAAATAACGATAAAGCAGAGACAGGCTTACAGCAACGTCTCTTATGTGAGAAAGAGGTTGCAAGGAAGAGAAAAGGGATCCCCCACTAGACTACGAAGTCTGTTTTAAACTCTGTCAAGGCAGAATAAGTCTTTCTAGTAGCTCCTGCCCAGGTGTGGCAACAGTACTCCATCCTTGGACGTACCTGGCTCTTCTTGGTGTTTATGTGCCAATATAAGGTTTAAGTTCTGGAGCTCGTCAGATATTGCTCGGTGCTGTTAATAGTCAATCTTTAAGAGACATATATCTCCTGCTCCCCTGGACAGATACACTATGTTTCTCTATGCTACTCTGTACAGTGCCAGCATAGTTTTTAATTTATTCATGCCCTTTTGTGGCCGGTCAACAACGCCAAATCTGTATGTTATCACAGTTACCCTGTTTTTGTTGTAAGTTGTTACATATTTTCCTTATCTTCCATGCTGATTTGAATCGTTCTCTTCTTTGTCAACTTCGCCAAGTTGTATGTTGTCCGCTTGAACCTTCTTTTCAGCTCTGTTGGAGAACTTGGCACATTTTTCCAGGCCAAACTTCATTTCAAAACTTTTACAGAAAATATAGAAGACCTGCAAGAACCAACATATCAGCGTCTGAGCTGGCAGCGAAATTTATCCTTGAAGAGCAAGTGGTTGATTCTTATTCAGATCTTATTGGTAGTCCTGACTCAGGTTGTAAGCACTCCGTCTTTTTTTTTTTTTACAAGTTTACTTAGCGGACCTATCGCTAGTCTAAAGCGTAAAAGAGATAAGCTATGCCATTGGAACCTTCTTCGGATGCTGATATCAGGAATCGTTATTGTTTCGTTGTTGTTGCTTAATTCCATAGTTGTTCGCCATATTTTTATATGGACATCCATGGTCTACTTGATTGCCGGATGCATCTATAACACAAAGGGCAAAAATCCGTTTAAATGTATATATGTATGTTTGTATGCGTCCGTCTAAAACTTTCTACAAAGGCGGCAGATGTTCACGAGATTGATATCGTTTTGAAGCTCGACCCTTCGGACGACAAATATCGAAACATTGGCTAAAAACATTAATTCCTTCACCCTCAACTGGCCACTTTTCTACAGGGAGGGGTAGGAAAAAATTGTTCCTTTATGACAATTTAACCAAACACGCATGCGCAAAAAGTTCTTTCTTGAATTAGTTTAAATATAAAAAAAACGGCCTTACTTGGTTCACGCGATCAAAGACTAGTCGTTCGAACCTAGATATCAGATATTTTTATTCGATTTTTAAAAATTTTAATATGGAAACAGGGTTATTTATGCCATTTATACGTTCGTTTTTTCCCTTCACGTTCGCTGTTTTTTGTTGTTTTTCTATTTTTTTAAAAAGAAGTTTTAACATTAAAAACATGTTTATTTATGTCATTTTTTTTCGTTCGCTTATTCTTTATTTTCATCACGTTCGCTGTTTTTTTTTCGATTAAAAAATTTTAATATTTCAACAGGGTTATTACGTTCGCTTATTCTTTATTTTCCATTTTGTTTTGATTTAACCCCCCCCACTAACACACACACCTCACCACACCCGGGCAACGCCCCCCCCCCGCTAGTCTTATTTAAATCAGGACACAACAGTAGCCAGCGGTGAGACACACTACCACATGCCTTTTGGCAATCATTCTTTCAGTTTCCATAAAATGTATACTATCAAATAAATTGAAGTGCTTAGATATGATTTATGAGCTGCGAAATATTAAAACAAAACTTGCAGACAGCTATGAAAACTTGCAGAAAACTTGCAGAAAAACTTGCAGACAGCTATCAGTTTCATCCAATAAAAATAAACAATTTATTATGTAAAATATACGGATTCAGTAAAGGATAAAAAATAAATACAATGAGCTCAAATCCATGGCTTCTCCTGCAAAACATTCAAAACAAAAACTTGTCCTTTTACAACAACTGTAAATAATTTTGTTTTCATCCTTTGTGCACCTAAACCCAAACGGAATTTCTATTAAAAAAGTTCCTTTTCAAGAAGTACAGTCTCTTGAACGCAATACAACCGTGATGTTTTCCAACTGATTGCAAAATGGTCGCGTTCAAGTCCAATGTAAACAAATTCTTGTTAGACCACCCTTTCTGAATAATCAAATTTTGCCCAGTTTCGACCATTCTTACGGATTCTTATGGTGTTCGTTTCACTTTCCACCTAACAAACTCATTAAACCTTATCCTCGAGTGGCTCTTATATAAAACGCGACTAATTAGTATATAAAACATATGATCAAGTGTACTATTACCCAACGGAGGACTGAAGAGCGATAATATAACAATTGGAAAAACCGGAAATGACTGTGGCTAAGTGGTTAACAACTGAAAACTTAAGTATACACACGTCAAACCCGGTTCTTTCCGCAGAAACACTTTCACCAAATCAACAGTAGGTTCTTTAATATGAGAAGAACGCTGTCGAAATGAATGTTTCTGTTTAGAGCACAACTGAACCATAATACTTGACTTTTGCATTTAAAACTTAAACTCAAGCCGTTATATATTAAAAATAATTTTATAAAATCAACAGTGGATTCTCTACAGTGCAATGTAGACGACATTGTACTGTGGACTAAGTAAATGCGGGAAGGCATGTGAAGCTTTGTCACGGTGCACCGCGATGTGTTCCCAGCTAGAGCAGGCAATCAACCGATTTGATTTAAAGTGAGCGATTTCATCGATTTCAGTGACAATAAAAATATGGGAGTGTGAAATATTTGTTGATCATCATTCAATCCCGGGCAATGTCGGGTTTCTCTACTAGTGTATATGTATATATGTAAATGTGTATGTATGTATGTAAATGTATATGTATATATGTAAATGTGTATGTATATATAGAGATATTTTCAGAATGTGAGAGATTATATATAATAAATTCCACGGCCAAACAACGTCGCAGCCCAAATTGGGGCGAAACTCGAGTCTTGAACTTCCGGTTCGTTGGCTGTCATGGCTCTTGTGAGCTGCGACGTTGTTTGGTTGTGGAATTTAACATATATTTAGATATATATGCATATGTGTTTGTATATGTGTATGTATGCATAAATATGTATATATGTATGTATATGTGTATGTATCTATGTATGTATATATAGACATATGTATGTATATATTTATGTATGTATGCATTGTATGTCAGGTCATGTCATATGCTACTGGTACCATGTAACCCAGTACTACCTGCCTCATGGTCGGGTCACCGGCGACTAAACTGGTTCCCTCACCAGACTTGTTTGGTGAGGAGGGCGGCTAGTCTCCCTGAAGGATTAAAAACAAGACCTTCCAAAGGGCGAATGAACTCTTTTTCTGGGTCAACGGCCAACTAGCACCGTGTATATTTGTGTGTGTGTGTGTGTGTGTGTGTGTGTGTGTGTGTGTGTGTGTGTGTGTGTGTGTGTGTGTGTGTGTGTGTATATGTGTATTGGGATAGAGAGGGCTCCCGTAAGCCGTGGTGAAGGCAACCTTTCTAGGAGAAGCAAATCTCTAATTTAAAAAAAACATAAAGCGGAAGACCAGTACCCGCATTTAGCTGGTCTGCAGTTTAATTTGTTGCTAGCTATCTTGCTCTTGCTTGTTGCTGGATCTCAACATTTTGAACCGAGAGAGAGACTTAGCTGTCGTACAAAGCTAAGACTCTGTAACATCATATTTGTATAGATACTCCCTCAGACATTTGGAATCATGGATTTTAAATGTCTGAGGGAGTGGCACTCGTCTGATAAGACGTTGCAATCATCATCTATGTATGTATATATAGACATATGTATGTATATATGTATGTATGTCCAGTTCAGCGCATCTGATTTTGGATGCTTTTCATTTCTATATTAGTATTATTTGATCGTTCAAGAACTACAGTGTCAGTCGTTAGAGTCCTCCAGTTAATATTAAATATTCTCCGATACTGGTTAGGATGGAGGACAAAAGACTTCCTAAACAACTGTTTTATGGCGAGATAGATAAGGGTAAAAGATCATAATATAAACTAAGAAAAAAGTTTAAAGATTCTCTGAAAAACAACTTGAAAATACTTCAGATGGATATACATAACTGGGGAACCCAAGCGAATAATCGATCACGGTGGGGAAAAACCATTAGAGAAACTTATAAGATTTTTGAAGAGCAGCATGTAGATCTTGCTATATTAAAGCGTGTTTTAAGAAAGCAGGACGAAAATATAATGTCAGAGAAATTACAACAGGAACTGAAGTGCACTGTATGGGGCAGATACCTTTTGTCAAAAACTGGTTTTGTAAATCATCTGAAATCACACAATTAAAGACAACAACGACAGTCTTGTGAGGAGGTTTTTACAGCACATGCGGCAACAGCAAGTTATCATATTTGTGGTCAAATTTGCAAATCTGAAAGTGGCCTTACACGACATTCGAGGATTCACAATATTATCATGCGATCACGTTTATAAGGAAGAAAGTTTTTTTTTTATGTCACATAGGCACTTTTATGTAGGACTAAAGCTGGATTAAAAAGTCAATTACATGCACACAAACGCACAACGCTTAACTATAGAGATTGCAAACTTATCTCAAAAAGTAGCAATCATCGTATATATATATATATATATATATATATATGTATGTATATGTATATGTGTATATGTATGTATATATGTGTATGTATGTATATATATATATGCATAGTTATTATGTATTATTAAATATAGAGAAACTTAGTCATATTATTCTACAAGATCAAGTGGAAAATTTAGAACACTGACTAATGTTGTATATTTGTTTATTAAATGATTAAAATCTTTTTTTTTCTGAGACTATCGTTGCTTAAACAACTTCTTCATAAAAGAAGATTGTTTCCCCTTCATTTTGTTGCTGTTATTAATTAAATTTGTGAAAGAATGCTTTCAAAGATGTGACTACGTTTCTCTGTTCAGAATTTACGTTAACCACGCAGAACACATCAACTCAGACTTTACGACAACTGTCAACAACATCAGAAGTGTACATTTTCTCTCTGCACGAGAGGTCAATCCCTGGAGTTAATACCATTAACAAAATGAAGAAAACCCCTGCTAAATCTACGTCTATGAGTACGTTGTTTTTCAAAGATATCTCAGAAAAAAAATGTTTTTAATCATTTAATAAAAAATTATATCACATTATTTGTTTTTCTAAAATGTTGAAATATTTAATATTTTCCTGTTATTCATATTTTGTCGAGTTCTTTAGATTTATCAAACACGTATCTAATTTTTTTAAAAAATCCTTAAAACTTACGTGAGGTTCGAACACAAGTCCTGATACCTTGTGAAGTACTGCCTTACTAATGTGTACTTTACCTTTTCCGTTTGTTGTCAACCAATCACATGTTTCTATTTGCGTAGGAACAGATAAACGTTATAGTTTATAAATAGAAATATTAACTTAAAATATACACAGGTTTGTTCAGTGACATCCGAATTTTTTTTTTTTTTTTTGAACGGTTGTTTTCAAGGCTTGTGCTAAATCTTCAGTGAATCGAACATCAAAGGCTTTTTTCCAAAGCAGTTAAAGAGGTAAACATTCGATTTTTTATGAGTCATTCAATAAATAACGCAAACATTATTAAAATTTCCTCTTTGATAAAATTATGGGTATGTTTGATGATGACATCGCCCTCTATAACACACGATTTGAAATTATTTTTTTTTTAATTGACGTGAACACTCGGATACTTCAGTAAAAAGTCATGTAAAATTATAAAAGAAGAATAAAAGGCGAATCAAATGAGGCATAGTTTGTTTAAATTCAATTTAGTTTAAATTTGCGGGGGGGGGGGGGGTTAAATGACAAAAGCAGACTTTCTTTTTGGCGCAACTGTATATAACAAAATCAAGAAGTACAAATTAAGTTTACACGCCAAAAGTTTCTATAAACTAAAACTAAATAATAATAATAATAATAATAATAATAATAATAATAATAATCTCAACCAAATAAAACTTTAATATTTATTATTTGAATAACCTGTCGAACAATAAATTAATGTAAAATATAATTTATAGCCTTAAATTATCTCTCTCTCTCTCTCTCACTCATATATATATATATATATATATATATATATATACATATATATATATATTTCATATATATACATATATATATACATATATATATATATATATTTCATATATATACATATATATACACATATATATATATATATTTCATATATATATATACATATATATATACATATATATATATATTTCATATATATATACATATATATATATATACATATATATATATATTTCATATATATATACATATATATGTATATATATGGAATATATATATATATTCCATATATATACATATATATGTATATATATGGAATATATATATATTCCATATATATACATATATATGTATATATATATTCCATATATATATACACATATATATGTATATATATATCTGTGTGTATATATATATATATTCCATATATATATATATATATATATATTCCATATATATATATTCCATATATATATATATTCCATATATATGTATTCCATATATATATATTCCATATATATGTATTCCATATATATATATATATATATATATATATATATATATATATTCCATATGTATATATATATATGTGTATATATATATTATTCCATATATATACATATATATACATATATATATGCATATATATATGCATCTATAATATATATATATATATATATATATATATATATATATATTTATATTCCAGGTAAAGCTACCCAAAAAATATTTAATTTAATGAGGTTGTAGATAGTGTTCAATGAAAATTGCAGAGTATATACGCCTGTTGCTATGGTGACCGGCCGCAGACGATTGAACTGCACACCGAGTTTTTCCCGTTTTCGTTTAACCGTCTGACCTAATTTAGGGCTTCTTCTTTCTGTGTCCGGTGTCTGCTGGTTTAACTACCTCTTCCAGTAAATCCAATCACACTATGCAGATTATAAAAAAAGGAAAAAAGAAAAAGAAAAAAGGAAAAAAGAAAAAAGAAAAAAAAAGAAAGAAGACCTTCCGAATTCCTTATTTTCATTATATATAGGCCTCGACTAAGAACAGAGGCTTCTCTCGCCTGGTAAAATATTTTTAGATTGAAACAGTAAATTTCTTGTAGCGACAAATAGTAATTTTGTTTACCTAAATTGAATAAAATATTATATTTATATATCGCAATTAGAAGGGGCTATTTACTTTTTTTTTTATTGCTATTTATGGTTAAAAGCAATAAGGCAGAGGAGAAAAATGTCTGCTGATCAGAGTGTTTGCAAACTTCGGGATGATGTTCTTTACGTGTATAAATGTTTGGAAACACTTGGTTATAGACAATTGGGGCATAAATACTGTTACAAAATAAAACGCAGATTTTTTTCCAACAAAATAATTTATTATAAAACCGCAATTACAGAAAATAATTAGCACATATGCAGGAACAATGTGGCATATGTTATTATTAAAAATGTTACATCTGTAGGTCACTTCAACATAGTTTTTATGTAGTGCTTGCTGATGTTCATGCTTTCTTTGTCATTTGTCTCATGGATCTTCTTGGATTTCGCCTGATTTTTTCCGTAATATTTTTCATAAGTGTTTTTTTTATATAGTCATTACCACTTATCAAGGCCAGGGACCACTCGAGAATAAGGGTTAAGAGTGTACAGTAGTCAATTGGACAATATAGTAATCGTTAGTAATGGAAATTCGGTAAATTTGTTAACTTAAGTGGAACGGCTCATCAAGAACTTGTTTACGTTGGACTTGAAGACAACCATATGGTAGTCAGCTGGAAAGCAGGAAAACGGAAAACAATTCCACATGCGTGCAGTTCTAAGAAAGAAGCTTTGTTCATGGAATCTATGTTTAGGTTTAGGCACAGATAAAGAGTGGGGAGAATTGATAGTGTTTTCAGCTAGACGAGTGTTTCTTATGAAAGATAGCGAGGGGGTACCATAGATTGAAGCTCAGTCGAGCACTTGCCATGAAAATGATGATAAAGCAGAGAAAACGCGCAACATCTCTTCTGTGAGATAGAGGTTGCAGAGAAGAGAAAAGGATATCTCCTATGAGGCTACGAAGTCTATTTTGAACTCTATCAAGGTAGAACAAGGCAAGGTGCGGAGGGCCTGATTGTTGTCTATCTTTTCTCGACTAGTAACGATCAATCGTCCTTTTTATGAACATTCTTTTGATTTTGTGTTCTTTTCTTAACTTGAATATTTCTGGTAGATGCAGGCTCTTCTCATACTGATCGATGATAAATCTTCTTTTCAATTAAATTGAGTTCGAAGCCAATTTTAGTTTCAGAACAGTTTCCGATGGTTAGTTGTTCTATACAAGTCCTAGAGGTGACTGGTTCTCAGTAGTTGTTTTGTTCAGGTTCCTCACATTATAATTTTAGTAGCCACAGAGCAAAAGATTCTTCCCGTGTTGACACGAAGAAAACATATGCAAGGTTGCTGAAGAAAAGTGTTTAATTTTTATGGAGCAATTCTGGTTTCTGATTGGCTGGTAGCAGAACGTGAATTAATTCGATTCGTCAGTTCCTAGCAACATCGTTTATAAATAGAATCTCCCAACTGTGAGGGACCATACCTCATTAGTAGTGGAGATGGTTTCCTAGAGGCTTCGGCTGTAGGGAGACAGGGTAGTCGTACACGTCAAAGATTCGTTCTTGACACTCAGCCCGACAGGTGAGGGGCCGGGAACCGGCCCAGCACCTGTCAGACTAAGGTACACCGCTTGGGTATCACCCAGGAGGTCCACCCTCCCAGGCCTTGCCACCCGGCTTTCGGGTGGAGCAAGTGTATCGTTTGTCGCCTGAGGCGCCCCGACCGGGGAATGCCGACGGGGTTACTCGGGCAATTTTTGTAATTGCAATAGTGCCCCTCCTTTAGGGGAGCTTGCTTTTGATCCCCACTTTCTCGGCCTTGTGCCAAATATTGGTGATGTGGGCACCAATTAAATAACTACCCCTATTAGTAGTCAAAATATTGCAACACAAATATTGTTTCTGAAAAACAAGAAATCATATATAACATTATAATATGATGACAATAAAACAGTAAATTTATTTTAGTATTATCATAAAAAATAGCTCCGAAATTTTGTAACAGGACTTATGCCCCACCCTATAATTTATTGTATACATCTAAGACGTACAATGCGTGTGATGGTGCATTGTTATTTCTACAACTGGACCTAATGTAGCCATATTCCCTAACAAAACCATGGATCTGTGGCACTATATCTTAGTGTCCTGGTTTTGGTGGTTGTTAGCACCCTCCCCCTGTATGGCCGTGATTTGGCCGTAGGCGAAGGAACTCACAGAAATGCATCCCAAATTACCCTTCCTTTTCTCCCTCTCTCTTTCGTCCGAACAGCATGGGGTGAGTACGTGTTAATTTCCCTTTCTATAATCGAGAGGATATGCACCCCTCTTCCTCAACTCTAGTTAAGGTTAGTTAGTTTTAAAGAAGTTATGGTGAAAATCAATTGCAGGATCTGTAAATTGTATGTTAATATTCTAATATATAAGCATTGAAAGGTCTGAGTCCATGATGAAAAGGAGTTCATTTGATCTCATTTCACGCGTTAGGGTGGAATATAATTTTAGTATAATGAATGGATGACTTAATATAGTTAAAGTTCATGTTTTTAATTAAATACTTATCTCTATTAATCCCTAGTAATCCGTGACTCTACATTGAACTGATACTATAATACTTAGTTCGCTGCACTTTATATTTTCAAAAGTGCATGCGAATTTTCAACCAGTTCTGCCTAGTTGTTTCCAAAAAAACTTGCAGAGTGTGGTAGTTTGGTGACTAATCCCTATTAGTCCATAATAATCCCTATTAGTCTATAATTGTGCATTGAATATATACCATAATACTTAGTTCGCTGCACCTTATAGCACAGTGCCTTACAAAATTTCATCAGATCGGCCAAGTAGTTTTCAAGAGCACTTCAAGAATAAATGTGGTATTGTGGTGACATATCTTTATTAATCCCTATAATTTCCTAACTGAGCGTCAAACGGATATCATAATGCTTATTTCGCTATATTTTAGCATTACAAATGTGTATACAAAATTTCAGCCAGATCGTACCAGTAGTTTCCAAGAACACTTCTAGAGTACATGTGATATTGTGGGTAATAATCTCTATCAATCCTTAAGTGTGCATCGACCGGGTACAATAATACTTAGTTTCTCTACACTTTATCGTAGCGAAGGTCCATACAAAATATCAGCCAGATCGACCCAGAATTTTTTTTCGAAAATTTCTGGTATTGTGGAATGAATGTGCGCATGTGCAAAAGTAAAAGCAAAGCACAAAGAAAACGTTACAGGCTGTCGTTATGAGACAATTGGGATTAAAAAAAAAGAGGCTGTAACGAGAGTCACTGACATGCTTTGCTTACTTCCATGGGGCCTTTCAGAAATTGTTGGAACGGTACAACAAGTGCATTATAGCCGGAGGAGATTACTTCGAAGGGGACTAGAGTTTAATGTGTGTACTATCAATAAAAGTGTCTGTACGAAAAAAAAGTATGTAAACTTATTGAAGGCAAAGATGTAGCCTAATGTTTTTAATATTAAAAACAAAAACGCCATTGGGTTCAACATTGCGTCCGTGGCTTTTTGTTTAGAGGACTTTGCCAACGGGTTTTTAGCTGGACGGAGTCAGTTAACGTTCTGGATCATTTGTGGAAAACTCTGATTTGTTTCGAATCTTCAAAAGTTGTTTCGTCGTGTGTTCCGCTTTTTAAAATTGTTCATGTTGAAATAGAAAAAAGAAGAAAAAAAACAAAAAGAAAAGGAAATACGTCAATGTCTACGACGGAGGTTAAAGAATAATACCTCCTATATTTTTATTCCACCCGAATGGATCAGAAAAGATTTCAAATTGAATTGTTATGATAGCCTGGACTTATGCATTCATGACCTGAAAGTTTCATCCTTCTGTTGCAGATATTGATGGTGTGAGACTATAAGAAATCAAGCCCTATCATGAACGTACGTCAGAAGCAGAGATACATCATTGAATTACTGGCAAAAGTGCATTGAAAATGGTAGTGACTATGTAGAAAAATAAATTCTGGAGCACAAATGGCCACTCGTCTTAACGGTACTCCTCCTTTCTTCATTGTTCTTATTTTTAGTTAAAAATAGAAGGTTTTACTTTTTAAAAGACTCTCGTATATCTATAATATAGTTATCTTTATATAGTCTTTCTGTGTGATATCCTCAGACAGCCTGCTCTGTTAGCTCCACCTAGTAGCAAAAATCTATCTATCTATATATCTATAAAAGTGAACGTGTCTGTGTGTCTGTGTGTCTGTGTACATTTCCATACGCAATAACTCTGTCAATTTTCAGTCTACAGACTCGAAATTTGATATACAGTTTACTGAGATTTGGGAAAATCTATGTGATCCATTTTCGGCCAGAAATTTGGCTATTAACGATTTGACCTTTGAGAACTCTACCAAACTCCTCCGACAATTTTGGGCCTAAACTCTTGAAATTTTAGATATAAGTTCCTTGGACATGGATTTAATTAATAACTTGATTTGAGCATAAAACAATAAATTTTAAGTGGTCGTAATAGAGGTCAAAATTTTTTAAAAATTTACCTTTTTTTCTGCTCAGCATACACCTCCAAATACCCGGGCAACGCCGGGCTGAAATGCTAGTATATCTATAAAAGTGAACGTGTCTGTGTGTCTGTCTGTGTACATTTCCCTACGCAATAACTTTATTAATTTTTAGTCTACAGACTCGAAATTTGATATACAGGGTACTAAGATTTGGAAAAATCTATCTGCTTAGTTTTCGGGCAGAAATTTGGCTGTTAAGGGGTCAAAGTTCAACGATTTGACTTTTGAGAACTCTACCAAACTCCTCCGCTAATTTTGAGTCTACACACTTGAAATTTTAGATATAGGTTCCTTTGACATGGATCTAACTTAATAACTTGATTTGAGCCCCAAACAAAAGATGTTAAGGGGTCATAAGAGGCGTCAAGTTTTAAAAAGAATGCCTTTTTTTTTTTTTTGCTCAGCGTAGACCTCCAAAATCCCGGGCAACGCCGGGTTGAAACGCTAGTAAATAAATAAATAAATAAATAAATAAATATAATAACTATTCAATTCGTAATTATCAAAGTTACGTTGATATGAGAAACTCAGATAGGCGTAGAATGTTGTTTACATTCGTATGAAGATTACAGCTCAAGGATTTTAAGCGTGTTTAAAATACGAGATGCTTTCGATAAGTTTGCACCCATTTTTTTTTACAGACATTTAAAATTGTTGTAGACACTTGACAATTAAATATGTAATTGCTATACATCTTATGAAATGGCTGACCAATTTTATGATTTCAGGTTCAAATAAACAGCTACAGCAAGAATTGGAATACACCCTACTAAAGCCTGATTGTCAGAGCTGGTGAATTTCAAACATGCAATCTGGACGTGAGGACCTTAGATTAACAATATGCAATAAAATTCTGTGTTAAACTTGAAAAAAAATGGCACAGAAACGTATGGAATGTTTCAAACTGCTTTTATGCTATCTTGCATGAATTGAGCATCGGTTTTGAGTGGCATAAAAGATTCAAGGAAAGTAGGGAGTCTGTGGGAGACGATGAAAGGTGTAGTAGGCGTCAGGAAGTCAGAACACCATTGTTGATTGGTCAAATAAAAAATGTCATGGATAAGGACATGTTGAACACGAGAATCTTTCTGTCGATCTTGTGAATCTTTCTGTCGAACTTGTGAATCTTTCTGTCGATCCCAGGAATCTTTCTGTCGAACTTGTGAATCTTACTGTCGAACTCGGGAATGTTTCTGTCGATCTTAGGAATCTTTTTGTCGAACTTGTGAATCTTTCTGTCGATCTCAGGAATCTTTCTGTTGAACTTGTGAATCTTTCTGTCAATCCCAGGAATCTTTCTGTCGAACTTGTGAATCTTACTGTCGAACTCGGGAATGTTTCTGTCGATCTCGGGAATCTTTTTGTCGAACTTGAGAATCTGTACGAAATTTTCGAGCGGACCTCTTTATTTAATCCCAGCTCTCGTTCCGTCAGCCATGGCAGGGTAGAAATCCTAAGTAATCCGCAAATGTATTCTTAATGTCGCCTGCATTTAAGATTGAGCATACAATATTTAGAAAAGTGTAATTTACAAGTGAATTTTACCAAGTACTTTATATTCAGTACGTCAGAATTGCGGACAATATGTATATATATACATATATATATATATACATATATATATATATATATATATATATTCAGTTTTGAGATGTTCTAATGAAGACAACGAGGTTGTTAGATAGTGCTCAATAAAAAGAGCAAAATATATTTTTACTAATTATTTGAGGGTTACATATGGTCGCTACATATGGTCGCTACATATGGTCGGGTTTTTCTTTGTAGCGTCGACTGGTTCCGGGTCGCCTGAGGAAGTCTCCTTGACTGAAGCAGATGGCTATTTGTAGCGACCATATATAATTGTTTACCCTCAAATAATTAATATATATATATATATATATATATATATATATATATATATATATATATATATATATATATATATATATATATGTAGATTTTCGAGTCAGACAGAAAGATTCCCCTGTTCAACAGATATATTCCCGAGTTGAGAAGATACACTTGAATTGAAGAAGGTCGGTGGTTATATTAACCGAAACGTTGTGAAAATAACACTCAAGTTGCTTGATATTCATGCGTGAAATTGTCTCAGTCTAAAAGGATTCCATCTTTCATCAACCGAGAATAGAAAAGCTGAAGTACAGCGCCAGAACAGATAATGCACCTTACTCTCTAGCAAAAACCACCTCTTGTTATAATCATGTATTACTCTGCCGTTGTGTAAGAGGCCCACTCCTGTAACCATTAAACTTTATAAATAATTCAATAATAACCAATCCATTATTCTGCTTCCCGCTTGTATAAGGGCGATAATTCTCAAATTGAAATAAATTAGCAGATCATTTCAAGCGACAATTTTATTACGATCTGTTGGCTTCCTTCGGCGATGTTATCTCCGCATCAACATCAATTCCAATGAACACGTTTAATATATTCGTATTTATACCATTCTGCCGATACCCCACCGATGAAAAATCATGTTCAAAAGGAACACTTTTTATTATGCGCGTCTTGAAAAACTCTTTTGCATTCCAAAGAAGGCATATTGCCACTTGGTAGTAACGGGCTACTATTAAGGATCGTGTCTAGTAAGGGAATGTAGGGAGTTGAGCATCGAGATGTTTGTTCATATTATTCTTAAACTTCTGCAGGTTAGTACAGTTAGTGAAGCAGGACATCGGGATAGAATTCCAAAGTCTAGCAGTTCGAGGAAATAAACTATTAGAGTAAAAGGCTTCCCGGTATCTAGCGACATCAACAGTGAAAGGGTGGGATTTTGCTGCT
Source organism: Euprymna scolopes (assembly GCF_053919585.1). Classification (NCBI taxonomy): domain Eukaryota; kingdom Metazoa; phylum Mollusca; class Cephalopoda; order Sepiida; family Sepiolidae; genus Euprymna; species Euprymna scolopes. Next base: position 23,690,650 of record NC_136509.1, on the reverse strand, counting down.
TTTCTGGTTAATCGGGAGTTTTTACGACGAGGGCACACAAGTGCTATATGTTAAATCATTCGTTGACATCTATGCTGATGACACGACCATCTACGGCAACACATCAAAGGCTGTAAATGACAAAGTTCTCTCTGATTCTCTCTCCTCTGATCTCGAGCGCGTGGTTCAGTGGGGGAAGATGTGGCTGGTTACCTTTAATGCATCCAAAACCAAACTCCTATCCTTACATCATCAACGTTCTGATCCCCAGCTGGCATCAATTGTGATGGATGGCTCTCGTCTGGGTGAGGCCCCGTGTTTTGACAAGCTTCTGGGTTTGACCTTTACTCCTGATCTGAAATGGAACACGTACATCAAGTCTGTTGCCAAGGTCGCTGGAAAGATGGTGCGATCCTTCTACCGCTCCAGAAGATATCTCACTACTGATGCAATTCTCTATCTATATAAAAGTCAAGTACGTCCAAGGATGGAATACTGTTACCATATCTGGGCAGGAGCTGCTAAAAACAGCCTATCATGCCTTGACAGAGTACAAAATGGACTTCGTGGCTTAGTGGGGGATGCCCTTTTCTCTACCCTGCAACCTCTCTCCCACAGAAGAGACGTTGCGAGCCTATCCTTGTTTTATCGTTATTTCCATAGCAAGTGATCGTCTAAGCTCCAATCTCTGGTCCGTCCCCCCCTCGCCAATCTTTCACGAAAAACACCCGTCTAGCTGAATCCACTGTGAAAAATTTCCCCCACTCTATATCTGTGCCTAAATCAAAACGCAAATTCCATGAACAAAGCTTCTTTCTTAGAACTGCACGCATGTGGAACTCTGTTCCGTCTGCCTGCTTCCCTCCGGACTACAACTTGGATATCTTCAAGTCCAATGTTAACAAATTCATAATGAACCGCCCCCTTAATTAAACACTTTATCAAATCTCCACACTAACGTAATGTACTTGCAATAACCCTTATCCCTGAGTGGCTTCGGGGCCTTGATAAGTGGTGATCACTGTGTAAAAAAAAAAGAAAAAAGTTCATCAAAACACATTCCTTTGAAATACTTGTAAAACAGACATACGGATGCAACATTGCAGCGATGGGACAGAAGTCGGAGCTTGGCCGATAGTGTGGGACGGTTTGTTTCTCATCAGATGACTTCTCTTAATAAAACGTATTTATATTTCCTTATTTATGAGGAGCATTCCAAAAGTAATGGCTCCTATTTTTTTTTATTCAATTCAAATTGTTTGTAGACTACTCATAGTTTCTATATATGTTTTCAATAGTTAACAGGTAAAGTTATTTCATCATTAATACTCTTACATTTCCCAAGTACCAACTATATCGAGTATTATCTCTATATATAAAGTAATAGCGTTCGTATCTGTATATCTGTGTGTACAACTCTCCTAGAGCACATACGATCATGACCAAACCTGGCATGATGATGGTCCCCCACCTAGGTATGGTGTACACCATTTTTCAAGATTAAGGTCAAATATCAAGGTCATAGGCTATGTATATATATACTCTCCTACAGCCCACACCACTGGACCGATCATGACCAAACCTAGCATGATGATGGTCAAGACTTTGGTTCGGCTCTTTATAAACTCACTCACTAGAGATGGTTGCGAACTCCAGAATGGCGTGCACCATATCCTAGGTGGAGGAGTTTATGAAAAGCCGCACCAAATATGGCCTTAGCTTTTGACCTTGGCCATTGGAAAATTTCGCATTATTTTTAATACCAGGCAACGCCGGATACATCTGCTAGTATTATATATAACGTCACAGTAGGTTTCTAAATTATTTTATACTGTTTCAATTATTGACGTACAGTTGATATGAGTGGGAGTTATCATCATAGTTATAATTGTAGCACATGTTATAGTGAACTGCGAACATCATTTACTTATCAATTTATATATATATATATATATATATATATATATATATAATATATATATTATATAATATATATTTATAATATATATAAAGATATTCTAAAGTTGATCACAACAGATAATATGCTATGTGTGCGTGTGTGTGTGTGTGTGTGTGTTTGTGTGTGTGTGTGTGTGTGTGTGTGCAAAGCCTACGAAACCAAGGGTGGCTTAGTGACTTCGTTTGAATCTCTCGATCAGCAGTAATTATTATCTCCTACACTGATGATTGCATAAGAATGAAGCATTAGAAGTTAAGATATTCGATTTATCTTAAATAGCATGTGACTTAACCCTCGGCTCGCTAATATGTTTCGACCCTGCAACGCCGAGTATATAAATCTAGCAAAATATACGATTCACAATTCGAAAAGAATGAAAATAAAAAAACCAAACTTGCATTGACTATGTAAATTGATAAATAAGATAAAAAAAAATGGGGGAAAGAGTAACTCTCAAAAGAAAATGGAATTGTCACATTTCGGTTGATGCATCTATCACTAGAGTCTACCTCCAAGACAGAGTCTGACAAATAGTCTCGAATCTAATAGAGCCCTCACTATCGGCTAAGCGCCAACCTCTGTCCCATCGCTGCAGTGTTGCGTTCCTGTGCCTGTTTTACAAGTACTTTAATGAAATATGCTCTCATGAATTCATAGCACGTGTGCGCCCTAAACGAACATACTCCCGACGAACTCGCCAAGCAGCAAAATCCCACCCCTTCACTGTTTAGGTATTAGATACTGGAAAGTCTTCGAATATAGATACTTCCTTCGTTCGGATTGCTAGACTTTGAAATTCCCTCCCTGTTTCTTGTTTCACTGACTAAACTGCAGAAGTTTAAAAACAAAACATGTGTAACAGCAAAATCCTCCTCCCTTTTTGTAGATATCTCTAGATGCCGGAAAGGTGTCTTCTCTAACAAATTTTTTCTTCGGACTGCTATGCCTAGGAATTCCTTCCCTGCTTCCTGACACGCAGAACTTTAAATTTAATGTGAACAAACATCTCGCTGCTCAACTCCCTACAGTTCACTGTTAGACACTACCTCAAATAGTAGCCCCTTACGTTCCGAGTGGCAATATGCCTTGTTTGGGATGAATATAAGTAAAAACAAAATAATGAACAAATAAGAGACGAAAAAAAAAAAAAAAAGAAAGGAATGATTTTGGATTAACGTAAGAAGAAAATACGTATGTCTACAGCTCATAGACCGAACGTGACAATAATTGAAAAGGAAAAATGGATTTCTTTGGCGCGCTCACCAAAAGCTAATGTTACCGCCGTCGCTTTTGTGGCCTGGCTTTGCTCGATAATTTCAACAGAGATGAGAAATGTGTCAGGAACAGATAACTAACCTCTCCTCTCCTCCCCTCCCTGCCATCTCCACAGATCGATCCATTCGGCCTAATTCACTCAACGTCCAAGCAAGTCAATAACTGCCCGACCCTCGTCCACGAACTGACTTGAATCTCGTCGGACTCGTAAACTAACCGACATTTCTCAACTCGCACTGAAACTTTCATCAACGAATGCGGTTTTATCGTTATTAAATAGATGGTGCTCGTCCCATAGGAAGTGCAAATATATATTGGCAGCGTTTATGTTCGCATTGCCTACGAGCAAGACAAAACATTTTACGTGAATAATACTGTAGCAGCACAACTGGACAAATCTTCGTCACGTAAGCAGATAGATAGAGGATGTGTGTTTCGTCCGTTGTCTACCGTGTGTTTCTTCAATAGTCGTAGTAATACTAATACACGCAGTGCTGTTTTTTTTCATTCTTTCTCTTTCTTTGTAGCAGCAGTTGTAGTACAGACTGCAATGATAAGTTTGTCGCCTTAAAGAAAACAACACTTTATTTCTAAAAACTTTTATTGAAAAAATCAATTCAGGTAACTTGATTATGTAATAGAGCTGACATCTATTCAATGTACCCACCTTCAGCCTCAATCACCGCCTCGATACACGTCAGTAACTGTGAACACGCCCTTTCCACAAGAGCTCGGCGAATACTCGGCGGATGGCGACGATCAGGCTGGCTTTGGTTCTGTGGGAAGTCGTGTTGGTAATGTTCTCGCTGTATGACCAAACGAAATAGTCCAGCGAGTTCAGATCGGAGGAGGGGGCAGTGAGAGAAGAGTACAAAGTTGTACAAAGCTAAGCCCGGGCACCTGATTACACCAGGGGATGACCACACTCTTCAGCACATCCAAGTACGCTTTGGTGCTAACTTTTAAGCCGACTTCGAACATGTAAGGTGGCATGATGTGGTCCTCACTTGAAATCACACCAAAGACCATAACTGTGGTCAGCAACTTCGTTTAGCTGTACTCTCAAGCGGATTTTTATTTTGAGGGTGCTAACACTGGTTCTGTTAACTTGGATCGGTAGAAAGCATGACTTGTACAGCGGCGCATCTCCGATCTCGCTCATTGAACATTGTGTCACTTTCACACATGATAGAAAGCTTCTATCGCTCTTGGGATTTGTACACAGATGGCCAACTAGTAGATGGTTTGCAACAAAAAAAGAAAACCGGTTTTCATCAAATGGAAATTGAATCATGTCATCTTTTCTAGGACAACAATTTTATTATTTATTTTTCGAACAATGTAGCGTAGCAGGCGATACTTTTCCTACGTAAACAAATTGCGCAAAACATTATTTTCGTCGGTTTGTTACGTTAAAGTTAAAAAACCCATTTCCGTTTGTCTATCACGCGAAAGTTAGAAACATCATTTTCATAAGTCTGTCATACTGAAGTCTGAAAAATTATTCTTGTCAGTCTGTTACGTTAAAGTTTAAAACACCATTTAACACACAAGGCTGTAACATTAAACTTTGAAACACTATCCTTTGCTGATCTGTCACGCTTAAGTTTAAAAGATCATTTCCGTCTCTCTGACATGCTTAAATTCGAAATCTCATTTTTACCATTAAACGCGCAGATTGAGTGGACGCATCGGAAGAATGATTTTGTTCTTGCTATATGTAGCAGGTGCATGTTTAATTGGAGTGCGTAAGTGCATGATATTAACCACAGACCTACAATGGGAGAAGGATTTAGTTAAGAGAAGCTAGCACTCGTTCCTTCATACTTTGATCGTGCGCACTTGATCTACTACAAAGTTCTCTCCATTCCATGTAATGGGCACCCATTAATTAACACCTGATAAATCTCGACTGCTCATGTGATGTGATCTAATTGATATCTCTGTATATGTATTCGAAGAAAGACACGCAATGGAGATAATGGTTTCTTAGTATCAGAAACCGTAGCCGTTACCGAACTGAGTGCGTTCGGTTGGAAGAAATGTTCGCTCTGGTTACAGGTTTGTTCATCGGTAACGAAACCAAAGGACACGTTAAACCTTTTAAAACAAAACGCGTTGTTACATTTTTAAATCAAGCGCCAAATCTCGACAAAAACAATAGAGCTGGCGATGTGTACATCGATTTTGTGATTAGAAATTGGCACAAACCTTTTTTTATTACGCTTGTAGAATCCGGTGCAGACGAAAAGAATGAAGAGAAGTAAAAAGACTCCTGTTTCTATTTATTTTTGCAACCTTGTCACTTGATATGCAAATGAGATGCTTCTAAGTCAAATAAAAAAAAGATAGATTTTTCAGATTCAGGAAGTTTGGAGTTAGACTTTAGTGCAGCAAGTATTTGATTTGGATGTTGGCGAAACAAGTATTTAATCTGAACGCTGAAGTATTGGATTTTAACGTTGGAGTAGCAAGTATTTGATTTGGATGTTGGCGTAACAAGCATTTAATCTGAACGCTGAAGTATTGGATTTGAATGTTGGAGTAGCAAGTATTTAATTTGGATGTTGGCGTAAAAAGTATTTAATCTGAACGCTGAAGTATTGGATTTGAACGCTGGAGTATCAAGTATTGGATTTGGATGTTAGCGTAACAAGTATTTAATCTGAACGCTGAAGTATTGGATTTGAATGTTGGAGTAGCAAGTATTTGATTTGGATGTTGGTGTAACAAGCATTTAATCTGAACGCTGAAGTATTGGATTTGAACGTTGGAGTAGCAAGTATTGGATTTGGATGTTAGCGTAACAAGTATTTAATCTGAACGCTGAAGTATTGGATTTATACGTTTGAGTATCAAGCATTGGATTTGGATGTTGGCGTAACAAGTATTTAATCTGAACGCTGAAGTATTGGATTTGAACGTTGGAGTAGCAAGCATTGGAATTAAAGGTTGGAGCAGAAAGTATTGGAATTGAATGTTGGAGTAGCAAGTATTGGAATTGAAGGTTAGAGTAGCAAGTATTTGATTTGGATGTTGGTGTAACAAGAATTTAATCTGAACGCTGAAGTATTGGATTTGAACGTTGGAGTAGCAAGCATTGGAATTGAAGGTTGGAGTAGAAAGTATTGGAATTGAACGTTGGAGTAGCAAGTATTGGAATTGAAGGTTGGAGTAGCAAGTATTGGAATTGAAGGTTGGAGTAGAAAGTATTGGAATTGAATGTTGGAGTAGCAAGTATTGGAATTGAAGGTTGGAGTAGCAAGTATTGGAATTTAAGGTTGGAGTAGCAAGTATTAGAATTGAAGGCTGGAGTAGCAAGTATTGGAATTGAAGGTTGGAGTAGCAAGTATTGGAATTGAAGGTTGGAGTAGCAAGTATTGGAATTGAAGGTTGGAGTAGCAAGTATTGGAATTAAAGGTTGGAGTAGCAAGTATTGGAATTGAAGGTTGGAGTAGCAAGTATTGGAATTGAACGTTGGAGTAGAAAGTATTGGAATTGAAGGCTGGAGCAGCAAGTATTGGAATTGAAGGTTGGAGTAGCAAGTATTGGAATTGAAGGCTGGAGTAGCAAGTATTGGAATTGAAGGTTGGAGTAGCAAGTATTGGAATTGAAGGCTGGAGTAGCAAGTATTGGAATTGAAGGCTGGAGTAGCAAGTATTGGAATTGAAGGTTGGAGTAGCAAGTATTGGAATTGAAGGCTGGAGTAGCAAGTATTGGAATTGAAGGTTGGAGTAGCAAGTATTGGAATTGAACGTTGGAGTAGAAAGTATTGGAATTGAAGGTTTGAGTAGCAAGTATTGGAATTGAACATTGGAGTAGAAAGTATTGGAATTGAAGGCTGGAGCAGCAAGTATTGGAATTGAAGGTTGGAGTAGCAAGTATTGGAATTGAAGGCTGGAGTAGCAAGTATTGGAATTGAAGGTTGGAGTAGCAAGTATTGGAATTGAAGGCTGGAGTAGCAAGTATTGGAATTGAAGGTTGGAGTAGCAAGTATTGGAATTGAAGGTTGGAGAAGCAAGTATTGGAATTGAAGGCTGGAGTAGCAAGTATTGGAATTGAAGGTTGGAGTAGCAAGTATTGGAATTGAAGGTTGGAGTAGCAAGTATTGGAATTGAAGGTTGGAGTAGAAAGTATTGGAATTGAAGGTTGGAGTAGCAAGTATTGGAATTGAAGGTTGGAGTAGCAAGTATTGGAATTGAAGGCTGGAGTAGCAAGTATTGGAATTGAAGGTTGGAGTAGCAAGTATTGGAATTGAAGGTTGGAGTAGCAAGTATTGGAATTGAAGGCTGGAGTAACAAGTATTGGAATTGAAGGTTGGAGTAGCAAGTATTGGAATTGAAGGTTGGAGTAGCAAGTATTGGAATTGAAGGTTGGAGTAGCAAGTATTGGAATTGAAGGCTGGAGTAGCAAGTATTGGAATTGAAGGTTGGAGTAGCAAGTATTGGAATTGAAGGTTGGAGTAGCAAGTATTGGAATTGAAGGTTGGAGTAGCAAGTATTGGAATTGAAGGTTGGAGTAGCAAGTATTGGAATTGAAGGCTGGAGTAGCAAGTATTGGAATTGAAGGTTGGAGTAGCAAGTATTGGAATTGAAGGTTGGAGTAGCAAGTATTGGAATTGAAGGTTGGAGTAGAAAGTATTGGAATTGAAGGTTGGAGTAGCAAGTATTGGAATTGAAGGTTGGAGTAGCAAGTATTGGAATTGAAGGTTGGAGTAGCAAGTATTGGAATTGAAGGTTGGAGTAGCAAGTATTGGAATTGAAGGTTGGAGTAGAAAGTATTGGAATTGAAGGTTGGAGTAGCAAGTATTGGAATTGAAGGTTGGAGTAGCAAGTATTGGAATTGAAGGTTGGAGTAGCAAGTATTGGAATTGAAGGTTGGAGTAGCAAGTATTGGAATTGAAGGCTGGAGTAGCAAGTATTGGAATTGAAGGTTGGAGTAGCAAGTATTGGAATTGAAGGTTGGAGTAGCAAGTATTGGAATTGAAGGTTGGAGTAGAAAGTATTGGAATTGAAGGTTGGAGTAGCAAGTATTGGAATTGAAGGTTAGAGTAGCAAGTATTGGAATTGAAGGCTGGAGTAGAAAGTATTGGATTTGAACGTTGGAGTAGCAAGTATTGGAATTGAAGGTTGGAGTAGCAAGTATTGGAATTGAAGGTTGGAGTAACAAGTATTGGAATTGAAGGTTGGAGTAGAAAGTATTGGAATTGAAGGTTGGAGTAGCAAGTATTGGAATTGAAGGTTAGAGTAGCAAGTATTTGATTTGGATGTTGGTGTAACAAGCATTTAATCTGAACGCTGAAGTATTGGATTTGAACGTTGGAGTAGCAAGCATTGGAATTAAAGGTTGGAGCAGAAAGTATTGGAATTGAACGTTGGAGTAGCAAGTATTGGAATTGAAGGTTAGAGTAGCAAGTATTTGATTTGGATGTTGGTGTAACAAGCATTTAATCTGAACGCTGAAGTATTGGATTTGAACGTTGGAGTAGCAAGCATTGGAATTAAAGGTTGGAGTAGAAAGTATTGGAATTGAACGTTGGAGTAGCAAGTATTGGAATTGAAGGTTGGAGTAGCAAGTATTGGAATTGAAGGTTGGAGTAGAAAGTATTGGAATTAAAGGCTGGAGTAGCAAGTATTGGAATTGAAGGTTAGAGTAGCAAGTATTGGAATTGAAGGTTGGAGTAGCAAGTATTGGAATTGAAGGCTGGAGTAGCAAGTATTGGAATTGAAGGTTGGAGTAGCAAGTATTGGAATTGAAGGTTGGAGTAGCAAGTATTTGAATTGAAGGTTGGAGTAGCAAGTATTGGAATTGAAGGTTGGAGTAGCAAGTATTGGAATTGAAGGTTGGAGTAGCAAGTATTGGAATTGAACGTTGGAGTAGAAAGTATTGGAATTGAAGGCTGGAGCAGCAAGTATTGGAATTGAAGGTTGGAGTAGCAAGTATTGGAATTGAAGGCTGGAGTAGCAAGTATTGGAATTGAAGGTTGGAGTAGCAAGTATTGGAATTGAAGGCTGGAGTAGCAAGTATTGGAATTGAAGGTTGGAGTAGCAAGTATTGGAATTGAAGGCTGGAGTAGCAAGTATTGGAATTGAAGGTTGGAGTAGCAAGTATTGGAATTGAACGTTGGAGTAGAAAGTATTGGAATTGAAGGTTTGAGTAGCAAGTATTGGAATTGAACGTTGGAGTAGAAAGTATTGGAATTGAAGGCTGGAGCAGCAAGTATTGGAATTGAAGGTTGGAGTAGAAAGTATTGGAATTGAAGGCTGGAGTAGCAAGTATTGGAATTGAAGGTTGGAGTAGCAAGTATTGGAATTGAAGGCTGGAGTAGCAAGTATTGGAATTGAAGGTTGGAGTAGCAAGTATTGGAATTGAAGGTTGGAGTAGCAAGTATTGGAATTGAAGGCTGGAGTAGCAAGTATTGGAATTGAAGGTTGGAGTAGCAAGTATTGGAATTGAAGGTTGGAGTAGCAAGTATTGGAATTGAAGGTTGGAGTAACAAGTATTGGAATTGAAGGTTGGAGTAGAAAGTATTGGAATTGAAGGTTGGAGTAGCAAGTATTGGAATTGAAGGCTGAAGTAGCAAGTATTGGAATTGAAGGTTGGAGTAGCAAGTATTGGAATTTAAGGTTGGAGTAGCAAGTATTGGAATTTAAGGTTGGAGTAGCAAGTATTGGAATTGAAGGTTGGAGTAGCAAGTATTGGAATTGAAGGCTGGAGTAGCAAGTATTGGAACTGAAGGTTGGAGTAGCAAGTATTGGAATTGAAGGTTGGAGTAGCAAGTATTGGAATTGAAGGTTGGAGTAGAAAGTATTGGAATTGAAGGTTGGAGTAGCAAGTATTGGAATTGAAGGTTGGAGTAGCAAGTATTGGAATTGAAGGTTGGAGTAGCAAGTATTGGAATTGAAGGTTGGAGTAGCAAGTATTGGAATTGAAGGTTGGAGTAGCAAGTATTGGAATTGAAGGTTGGAGTAGAAAGTATTGGAATTGAAGGTTGGAGTAGCAAGTATTGGAATAAAAGGTTGGAGTAGAAAGTATTTGAATTGAAGGTTGGAGTAGCAAGTATTGGAATTGAAGGCTGGAGTAGAAAGTATTGGATTTGAACGTTGGAGTAGCAAGTATTGGAATTGAAGGTTGGAATAGCAAGTATTGGAATTGAAGGTTGGAGTAACAAGTATTGGAATTGAACGTTGGAGTAGAAAGTATTGGAATTGAAGGTTGGAGTAGCAAGTATTGGAATTAAAGGTTGGAGTAGAAAGTATTGGAATGTAAGGTTGGAGTAGCAAGTATTGGAATTGAAGGTTGGAGTAGCAAGTATTGGAATTGAAGGTTGGAGTAACAAGTAATGGAATTGAAGGTTGGAGTAGCAAGTATTGGAATTGAAGGTTGGAGTAGCAAGTATTGGAATTGAAGGTTGGAGTAGCAAGTATTGGAATTGAAGGCTGGAGTAGCAAGTATTGGAATTGAAGGTTGGAGTAGCAAGTATTGGAATTTAAGGTTGGAGTAGCAAGTATTGGAATTGAAGGTTGGAGTAGCAAGTATTGGAATTGAAGGTTGGAGTAGCAAGTATTGGAATTGAAGGCTGGAGTAGCAAGTATTGGAATTGAAGGTTGGAGTAGCAAGTATTGGAATTGAAGGTTGGAGTAGCAAGTATTGGAATTGAAGGTTGGAGTAGAAAGTATTGGAATTGAAGGTTGCAGTAGCAAGTATTGGAATTGAAGGTTGGAGTAGCAAGTATTGGAATTGAAGGTTGGAGTAGCAAGTATTGGAATTGAAGGTTGGAGTAGCAAGTATTGGAATTGAAGCTTGGAGTAGAAAGTATTGGAATTGAAGGTTGGAGTAGCAAGTATTGGAATTAAAGGTTGGAGTAGAAAGTATTTGAATTGAAGGTTGGAGTAGCAAGTATTGGAATTGAAGGCTGGAGTAGCAAGTATTGGATTTGAACGTTGGAGTAGCAAGTATTGGAATTGAAGGTTGGAGTAGCAAGTATTGGAATTGAAGGTTGGAGTAACAAGTATTGGAATTGAACGTTGGAGTAGAAAGTATTGGAATTGAAGGTTGGAGTAGCAAGTATTGGAATTAAAGGTTGGAGTAGAAAGTATTGGAATTGAAGGTTGGAGTAGCAAGTATTGGAATTGAAGGTTGGAGTAGAAAGTATTGGAATTGAAGGTTGGAGTAGCAAGTATTGGAATTGAAGGTTGGAGTAGCAAGTATTGGAATTGAAGGTTGGAGTAGCAAGTATTGGAATTGAAGGTTGGAGTAGCAAGTATTGGAATTGAAGGCTGGAGTAACAAGTATTGGAATTGAAGGTTGGAGTAGCAAGTATTGGAATTGAAGGTTGGAGTAGCAAGTATTGGAATTGAAGGTTGGAGTAGCAAGTATTGGAATTGAAGGCTGGAGTAGCAAGTATTGGAATTGAAGGTTGGAGTAGCAAGTATTGGAATTGAAGGTTGGAGTAGCAAGTATTGGAATTGAAGGTTGGAGTAGCAAGTATTGGAATTGAAGGTTTGAGTAGCAAGTATTGGAATTGAAGGCTGGAGTAGTAAGTATTGGAATTGAAGGTTGGAGTAGCAAGTATTGGAATTGAAGGTTGGAGTAGCAAGTATTGGAATTGAAGGTTGGAGTAGAAAGTATTGGAATTGAAGGTTGGAGTAGCAAGTATTGGAATTGAAGGTTGGAGAAGCAAGTATTGGAATTGAAGGTTGGAGTAGCAAGTATTGGAATTGAAGGTTGGAGTAGCAAGTATTGGAATTGAAGGTTGGAGTAGAAAGTATTGGAATTGAAGGTTGGAGTAGCAAGTATTGGAATTGAAGGTTGGAGTAGCAAGTATTGGAATTGAAGGTTGGAGTAGCAAGTATTGGAATTGAAGGTTTGAGTAGCAAGTATTGGAATTGAAGGCTGGAGTAGTAAGTATTGGAATTGAAGGTTGGAGTAGCAAGTATTGGAATTGAAGGTTGGAGTAGCAAGTATTGGAATTGAAGGTTGGAGTAGCAAGTATTGGAATTGAACGTTGGAGTAGCAAGTATTGGAATTGAAGGTTCAAGTATTGGAATTGAAGGTTGGAGTAACAAGTATTGGAATAAAAGGTTGGAGTAGAAAGTATTGGAAGTGAACGTTGGAGTAGCAAGTATTGGAATTAAAGGTTGGAGTAGAAAGTATTGGAATTGAAGGTTGGAGTAGCAAGTATTGGAATTAAAGGTTGGAGTAGAAAGTATTTGAATTGAAGGTTGGAGTAGCAAGTATTGGAATTGAATGTTGGAGTAACAAGTATTGGAATTGAAGGTTGGAGTAGAAAGTATTGGAATTGAAGGTTGGAGTAGAAAGTATTGGATTTGAACGTTGGAGTAGCAAGTAGTGGAATTGAAGGTTGGAGTAACAAGTATTGGAATTGAAGGTTGGAGTAGAAAGTATTGGAATTGAAGGTTGGAGTAGAAAGTATTGGAATTGAAGGTTGGAGTAGAAAGTGTTTGAATTGAAGGTTGGAGTAGAAAGTATTGGATTTGAACGTTGGAGTAGCAAGTATTGGAATTGAAGGTTGGAGTAACAAGTATTGGAATTGAAGGTTGGAGTAGAAAGTATTGGAATTGAAGGTTGGAGTAGAAAGTATTGGAATTGAAGGTTGGAGTAGAAAGTATTGGAATTGAAGGTTGGAGTAGCAAGTATTGGATTTGAACGTTGTAGTAGCAAGTATTGGAATTGAAGGTTGGAGTAACAAGTATTGGAATTGAAGGTTGGAGTAGAAAGTATTGGAATTGAAGGTTGGAGTAGAAAGTATTGGAATTGAAGGTTGGAGTAGAAAGTATTGGAATTGAAGGTTGGAGTAGAAAATATTGGAATTGAAGGTTGGAGTAGAAAGTATTGGAATTGAAGGTCGGAGTAGAAAGTATTCGAATTGAAGGTTGGAGTAGAAAGTATTGGAATTGAAGGTTGGAGTAGCAAGTATTGGAATTGAAGGTTGGAGTAGAAAGTATTGGAATTGAAGGTTGGAGTAGAAAGTATTCGAATTGAAGGTTGGAGTAGAAAGTATTGGAATTGAAGGTTGAGGTAGCAAGTATTGGATTTGAACGTTGGAGTAGCAAGTATTGGAATTGAAGGTTGGAGTAACAAGTATTGGAATTGAAGGTTGGAGTAGAAAGTATTGGAATTGAAGGTTGGAGTAGAAAGTATTGGAATTGAAGGCTGGAGTAGCAAGTATTGGAATTGAAGGTTGGAGTAGCAAGTATTGGAATTGAAGGCTGGAGTAGCAAGTATTGGAATTGAAGGTTGGAGTAGCAAGTATTGGAATTGAAGGCTGGAGTAGCAAGTATTGGAATTGAAGGCTGGAGTAGCAAGTATTGGAATTGAAGGTTGGAGTAGCAAGTATTGGAATTGAAGGTTGGAGTAGAAAGTATTGGAATTGAAGGTTGGAGTAGAAAGTATTGGAATTGAAGGTTGAAGTAGAAAGTATTGGAATTGAACGTTCAAGTAGAAAGTATTGGAATTGAACGTTGAAGTAGAAAGTATTGGAATTGAACGTTGAAGTAGAAAGTATTGGAATTGAACGTTGAAGTAGAAAGTATTGGAATTGAACGTTGAAGTAGTAATTATTGGAATTGAACGTTGAAGTAGAAAGTATTGGAATTGAACGTTGGAGTAGAAAGTATTGGAATTGAACGTTGGAGTAGAAAGTATTGGAATTGTAGGTTGGAGTAGAAAGTATTGGATTTGAACGTTGAAGTAGCAAGTATTGGAATTGAACGTTGAAGTAGAAAGTATTGGAATTGAACGTTGGAGTAACAAGTATTGGAATTGAAGGTTGGAGTAGAAAGTATTGGAATTGAAGGTTGGAGTAGAAAGTATTGGAATTGAAGGTTGGAGTAGAAAGTATTGGAATTGAAGTTGGAGTAGAAAGTATTCGAATTGAAGGTTGGAGTAGAAAGTATTGGAATTGAAGGTTGGAGTAGAAAGTATTGGAATTGAACGTTGGAGTAGAAAGTATTGGAATTGAAGGGTGGGAGTAGAAAGTATTGGAATAGAAGGTTTGAGTAGAAAGTATTCGAATTGAAGGTTGGAGTAGAAAGTATTGGAATTGAAGGTTGGAGTAGCAAGTATTGGAATTGAAGGTTGGAGTAACAAGTATTGGAATTGAAGGTTGGAGTAGCAAGTATTGGATTTGAACGTTGAAGTAGCAAGTATTGGAATTGAAGGTTGGAGTAGCAAGTATTGGAATTGAAGGCTGGAGTAGCAAGTATTGGAATTGAAGGTTGGAGTAGCAAGTATTGGAATTGAAGGTTGGAGTAGCAAGTATTGGATTTGAACGTTGAAGTAACAAGTACTGGAATTGGAGGTTGGAGTAGAAAGTATTGGAATTGAAGGTTGGAGTAGCAAGTATTCGAATTGAAGGTTGGAGTAGAAAGTATTGGAATTGAAGGTTGGAGTAGAAAGTATTGGAATTGAAGGTTGGAGTAGCAAGTATTGGAATTGAAGGTTGGAGTAGAAAGTATTCGAATTGAAGGTTGGAGTAGCAAGTATTGGAATTGAAGGTTGGAGTAGAAAGTATTGGAATTGAAGGTTGGAGTAGAAAGTATTGGAATTGAAGGTTGGAGTAGAAAGTATTGGAATTGAAGGTTGGAGTAGAAAGTATTGGAATTGAAGTTGGAGTAGAAAGTATTCGAATTGAAGGTTGGAGTAGAAAGTATTGGAATTGAAGGTTGGAGTAGAAAGTATTGGAATTGAACGTTGGAGTAGAAAGTATTGGAATTGAAGGGTGGGAGTAGAAAGTATTGGAATAGAAGGTTTGAGTAGAAAGTATTCGAATTGAAGGTTGGAGTAGAAAGTATTGGAATTGAAGGTTGGAGTAGCAAGTATTGGAATTGAAGGTTGGAGTAACAAGTATTGGAATTGAAGGTTGGAGTAGCAAGTATTGGATTTGAACGTTGAAGTAGCAAGTATTGGAATTGAAGGTTGGAGTAGCAAGTATTGGAATTGAAGGCTGGAGTAGCAAGTATTGGAATTGAAGGTTGGAGTAGCAAGTATTGGAATTGAAGGTTGGAGTAGAAAGTATTGGAATTAAAGGTTGGAGTAGAAAGTATTGGAATTGAAGGTTGGAGTAGCAAGTATTGGAATTGAAGGTTGGAGTAGCAAGTATTGGAATTGAAGGTTGGAGTAGCAAGTATTGGAATGGAAGGTTGGAGTAGCAAGTATTGGAATTGAAGGTTGGAGTAGCAAGTATTGGATTTGAACGTTGAAGTAACAAGTACTGGAATTGGAGGTTGGAGTAGAAAGTATTGGAATTGAAGGTTGGAGTAGCAAGTATTGGAATTGAAGGTTGGAGTAGAAAGTATTGGAATTGAAGGTTGGAGTAGAAAGTATTGGAATTGAAGGTTGGAGTAGCAAGTATTGGAATTGAAGGTTGGAGTAGAAAGTATTCGAATTGAAGGTTGGAGTAGCAAGTATTGGAATTGAAGGTTGGAGTAGAAAGTATTGGAATTGAAGGTTGGAGTAGAAAGTATTGGAATTGAAGGTTGGAGTAGAAAGTATTGGAATTGAAGGTTGGAGTAGAAAGTATTGGAATTGAAGGTTGGAGTAGCAAGTATTGGAATTGAAGGTTGGAGTAGCAAGTACTGGAATTGAAGGTTGGAGTAGAAAGTATTGGAATTGAAGGTTGGAGTAGCAAGTATTGGAATTGAAGGTTGGAGTAGAAAGTATTGTAATTGAAGGTTGGAGTAGAAAGTATTGGAATTGAAGGTTGGAGTAGCAAGTATTGGAATTGAAGGCTGGAGTAGCAAGTATTGGAATTGAAGGTTGGAGTAACAAGTATTGGAATTGAAGGTTGGAGTAGCAAGTATTCGATTTGAACGTTGAAGTAGCAAGTATTGGAATTGAAGGTAAGAGTAGCAAGTATTGGAATTGAAGGCTGGAGTAGCAAGTATTGGAATTGAAGGTTGGAGTAGAAAGTATTGGAATTGAAGGTTGGAGTAGAAAGTATTGGAATTGAAGGTTGGAGTAGCAAGTATTGGAATTGAACGTTGGAGTAGCAAGTATTGGAATTGAAGGTTGGAGTAGAAAGTATTGGATTTGAACGTTGGAGTAGAAAGTATTGGAATTGAAGGTTGGAGTAGAAAGTATTGGAATTGAACGTTGAAGTAGAAAGTATTGGAATTGAACGTTGAAGTAGAAAGTATTGGAATTGAACGTTGAAGTAGAAAGTATTGGAATTGAAGGTTGGAGGAGAAAGTATTGGAATTGAACGTTGGAGTAGAAAGTATTGGAATTGAAGGTTGGAGTAGAAAGTATTGGAATTGAACGTTGAAGTAGAAAGTATTGGAATTGAACGTTCAAGTAGAAAGTATTGGAATTGAAGGTTGAAGTAGAAAGTATTGGAATTGAACGTTGGAGTAGAAAGTATTGGAATTGAACGTTGAAGTAGAAAGTATTGGAATTGAACGTTGAAGTAGAAAGTATTGGAATTGAACGTTGAAGTAGAAAGTATTGGAATTGAACGTTGGAGTAGAAAGTATTGGAATTGAACGTTGGAGTAGAAAGTATTGGAATTGAAGGTTGGAGTAGAAAGTATTGGATTTGAACGTTGAAGTAGCAAGTATTGGAATTGAACGTTTAAGTAGAAAGTATTGGAATTGAACGTTGAAGTAGAAAGTATTGGAATTGAACGTTGAAGTAGAAAGTATTGGAATTGAACGTTGAAGTAGAAAGTATTGGAATTGAACGTTGAAGTAGAAAGTATTGGAATTGAACGTTGAAGTAGAAAGTATTGGAATTGAACGTTGAAGTAGAAAGTATTGGAATTGAAGGTTGGAGTAGAAAGTATTGGAATTGAACGTTGGAGTAGAAAGTATTGGAATTGAAGGTTGGAGTAGACAGTATTGGATTTGAACGTTGAAGTAGCAAGTATTGGAATTGAACGTTGAAGTAGAAAGTATTGGAATTGAACGTTGAAGTAGAAAGTATTGGAATTGAACGTTGAAGAAGAAAGTATTGGAATTGAACGTTGAAGTAGAAAGTATTGGAATTGAAGGTTGGAGTAGCAAGTATTGGAATTGAAGGTTGGAGTAGCAAGTATTGGAATTGAAGGTTGGAGTAGAAAGTATTGGAATTGAACGTTGGAGTAGAAAGTATTGGAATTGAAGGTTGGAGTAGAAAGTATTGGAATTGAAGGTTGGAGTAGCAAGTATTGGAATTGAAGGTTGGAGTAGCAAGTATTGGAATTGAAGGTTGGAGTAGAAAGTATTGGAATTGAAGGTTGGAGTAGAAAGTATTGGAATTGAAGGTTGGAGTAGCAAGTATTGGAATTGAAGGTTGGAGTAGAAAGTATTGGAATTGAACGTTGAAGTAGAAAGTATTGGAATTGAAGGTTTGAGTAGAAAGTAATGGAATTGAAGGTTTGAGTAGAAAGTATTGGAATTGAAGGTTTGAGTAGAAAGTATTGGAATTGAAGGTTGGAATAGAAAGTATTGGAATTGAAGGTTGGAGTAGAAAGTATTGGATTTGAACGTTGGAGTAGCAAGTATTGGAATTGAAGGTTGGAGTAACAAGTATTGGAATTGAAGGTTGGAGTAGAAAGTATTGGAATTGAAGGTTGGAGTAGAAAGTATTGGAATTGAAGGTTGGAGTAGAAAGTATTGGAATTGAAGGTTGGAGTAGAAAGTATTGGATTTGAACGTTGGAGTAGCAAGTATTGGAATTGAAGGTTGGAGTAACAAGTATTGGAATTGAAGGTTGGAGTAGAAAGTATTGGAATTGAAGGTTGGAGTAGAAAGTATTGGAATTGAAGGTTGGAGTAGAAAGTATTGGAATTGAAGGTTGGAGTAGCAAGTATTGGATTTGAACGTTGTAGTAGCAAGTATTGGAATTGAAGGTTGGAGTAACAAGTATTGGAATTGAAGGTTGGAGTAGAAAGTATTGGAATTGAAGGTTGGAGTAGAAAGTATTGGAATTGAAGGTTGGAGTAGAAAGTATTGGAATTGAAGGTTGGAGTAGAAAATATTGGAATTGAAGGTTGGAGTAGAAAGTATTGGAATTGAAGGTTGGAGTAGAAAGTATTCGAATTGAAGGTTGGAGTAGAAAGTATTGGAATTGAAGGCTGGAGTAGCAAGTATTGGAATTGAAGGTTGGAGTAGAAAGTATTGGAATTGAAGGTTGGAGTAGAAAGTATTCGAATTGAAGGTTGGAGTAGAAAGTATTGGAATTGAAGGTTGAGGTAGCATTATTGGAATTGAACGTTGGAGTAGCAAGTATTGGAATTGAAGGTTGGAGTAACAAGTATTGGAATTGAAGGTTGGAGTAGAAAGTATTGGAATTGAAGGTTGGAGTAGAAAGTATTGGAATTGAAGGCTGGAGTAGCAAGTATTGGAATTGAAGGTTGGAGTAGCAAGTATTGGAATTGAAGGCTGGAGTAGCAAGTATTGGAATTGAAGGTTGGAGTAGCAAGTATTGGAATTGAAGGCTGGAGTAGCAAGTATTGGAATTGAAGGCTGGAGTAGCAAGTATTGGAATTGAAGGTTGGAGTAGCAAGTATTGGAATTGAAGGTTGGAGTAGAAAGTATTGGAATTGAAGGTTGGAGTAGAAAGTATTGGAATTGAACGTTGAAGTAGAAAGTATTGGAATTGAACGTTCAAGTAGAAAGTATTGGAATTGAACGTTGAAGTAGAAAGTATTGGAATTGAACGTTGAAGTAGAAAGTATTGGAATTGAACGTTAAAGTAGAAAGTATTGGAATTGAACGTTGAAGTAGAAAGTATTGGAATTGAACGTTGAAGTAGAAAGTATTGGAATTGAACGTTGGAGTAGAAAGTATTGGAATTGAACGTTGGAGTAGAAAGTATTGGAATTGAAGGTTGGAGTAGAAAGTATTGGATTTGAACGTTGAAGTAGCAAGTATTGGAATTGAACGTTGAAGTAGAAAGTATTGGAATTGAACGTTGGAGTAACAAGTATTGGAATTGAAGGTTGGAGTAGAAAGTATTGGAATTGAAGGTTGGAGTAGAAAGTATTGGAATTGAAGGTTGGAGTAGAAAGTATTGGAATTGAAGTTGGAGTAGAAAGTATTCGAATTGAAGGTTGGAGTAGAAAGTATTGGAATTGAAGGTTGGAGTAGAAAGTATTGGAATTGAACGTTGGAGTAGAAAGTATTGGAATTGAAGGGTGGGAGTAGAAAGTATTGGAATAGAAGGTTTGAGTAGAAAGTATTCGAATTGAAGGTTGGAGTAGAAAGTATTGGAATTGAAGGTTGGAGTAGCAAGTATTGGAATTGAAGGTTGGAGTAACAAGTATTGGAATTGAAGGTTGGAGTAGCAAGTATTGGATTTGAACGTTGAAGTAGCAAGTATTGGAATTGAAGGTTGGAGTAGCAAGTATTGGAATTGAAGGCTGGAGTAGCAAGTATTGGAATTGAAGGTTGGAGTAGCAAGTATTGGAATTGAAGGTTGGAGTAGAAAGTATTGGAATTGAAGGTTGGAGTAGAAAGTATTGGAATTGAAGGTTGGAGTAGCAAGTATTGGAATTGAAGGTTGGAGTAGCAAGTATTGGAATTGAAGGTTGGAGTAGCAAGTATTGGAATTGAAGGTTGGAGTAGCAAGTATTGGAATTGAAGGTTGGAGTAGCAAGTATTGGATTTGAACGTTGAAGTAACAAGTACTGGAATTGGAGGTTGGAGTAGAAAGTATTGGAATTGAAGGTTGGAGTAGCAAGTATTGGAATTGAAGGTTGGAGTAGAAAGTATTGGAATTGAAGGTTGGAGTAGAAAGTATTCGAATTGAAGGTTGGAGTAGCAAGTATTGGAATTGAAGGTTGGAGTAGAAAGTATTCGAATTGAAGGTTGGAGTAGCAAGTATTGGAATTGAAGGTTGGAGTAGAAAGTATTGGAATTGAAGGTTGGAGTAGAAAGTATTGGAATTGAAGGTTGGAGTAGAAAGTATTGGAATTGAAGGTTGGAGTAGAAAGTATTGGAATTGAAGGTTGGAGTAGCAAGTATTGGAATTGAAGGTTGGAGTAGAAAGTACTGGAATTGAAGGTTGGAGTAGAAAGTATTGGAATTGAAGGTTGGAGTAGCAAGTATTGGAATTGAAGGTTGGAGTAGAAAGTATTGTAATTGAAGGTTGGAGTAGAAAGTATTGGAATTGAAGGTTGGAGTAGAAAGTATTGGAATTGAAGGTTGGAGTAGCAAGTATTGGAATTGAAGGTTGGAGTAACAAGTATTGGAATTGAAGGTTGGAGTAGCAAGTATTGGATTTGAACGTTGAAGTAGCAAGTATTGGAATTGAAGGTAAGAGTAGCAAGTATTGGAATTGAAGGCTGGTGTAGCAAGTATTGGAATTGAAGGTTGGAGTAGAAAGTATTGGAATTGAAGGTTGGAGTAGAAAGTATTGGAATTGAAGGTTGGAGTAGCAAGTATTGGAATTGAACGTTGGAGTAGCAAGTATTGGAATTGAAGGTTGGAGTAGAAAGTATTGGATTTGAACGTTGGAGTAGAAAGTATTGGAATTGAAGGTTGGAGTAGAAAGTATTGGAATTGAACGTTGAAGTAGAAAGTATTGGAATTGAACGTTGAAGTAGAAAGTATTGGAATTGAAGGTTGGAGTAGAAAGTATTGGAATTGAACGTTGGAGTAGAAAGTATTGGAATTGAACGTTGGAGTAGACAGTATTGGAATTGAAGGTTGGAGTAGAAAGTATTGGAATTGAACGTTGAAGTAGAAAGTATTGGAATTGAACGTTCAAGTAGAAAGTATTGGAATTGAACGTTGAAGTAGAAAGTATTGGAATTGAACGTTGAAGTAGAAAGTATTGGAATTGAACGTTGAAGTAGAAAGTATTGGGATTGAACGTTGAAGTAGAAAGTATTGGAATTGAACGTTGAAGTAGAAAGTATTGGAATTGAACGTTGGAGTAGAAAGTATTGGAATTGAACGTTGGAGTAGAAAGTATTGGAATTGAAGGATGGAGTAGAAAGTATTGGATTTTACCGTTGAAGTAGCAAGTATTGGAATTGAACGTTTAAGTAGAAAGTATTGGAATTGAACGTTGAAGTAGAAAGTATTGGAATTGAACGTTGAAGTAGAAAGTATTGGAATTGAACGTTGAAGTAGAAAGTATTGGAATTGAACGTTGAAGTAGAAAGTATTGGAATTGAACGTTGAAGTAGAAAGTATTGGAATTGAACGTTGAAGTAGAAAGTATTGGAATTGAAGGTTGGAGTAGAAAGTATTGGAATTGAACGTTGGAGTAGAAAGTATTGGAATTGAAGGTTGGAGTAGACAGTATTGGATTTGAACGTTGAAGTAGCAATTATTGGAATTGAACGTTGAAGTAGAAAGTATTGGAATTGAACGTTGAAGTAGAAAGTATTGGAATTGAACGTTGAAGTAGAAAGTATTGGAATTGAACGTTGAAGTAGAAAGTATTGGAATTGAAGGTTGGAGTAGCAAGTATTGGAATTGAAGGTTGGAGTAGCAAGTATTGGAATTGAAGGTTGGAGTAGAAAGTATTGGAATTGAACGTTGGAGTAGAAAGTATTGGAATTGAAGGTTGGAGTAGAAAGTATTGGAATTGAAGGTTGGAGTAGCAAGTATTGGAATTGAAGGTTGGAGTAGCAAGTATTGGAATTGAAGGTTGGAGTAGAAAGGATTGGAATTGAAGGTTGGAGTAGAAAGTATTGGAATTGAAGGTTGGAGTAGCAAGTATTGGAATTGAAGGTTGGAGTAGAAAGTATTGGAATTGAACGTTGAAGTAGAAAGTATTGGAATTGAAGGTTTGAGTAGAAAGTAATGGAATTGAAGGTTTGAGTAGAAAGTATTGGAATTGAAGGTTTGAGTAGAAAGTATTGGAATTGAAGGTTGGAATAGAAAGTATTGGAATTGAAGGTTGGAGTAGAAAGTATTGGATTTGAACGTTGGAGTAGCAAGTATTGGAATTGAAGGTTGGAGTAACAAGTATTGGAATTGAAGGTTGGAGTAGAAAGTATTGGAATTGAAGGTTGGAGTAGAAAGTATTGGAATAGAAGGTTTGAGTTGAAAGTATTGGAATTGAAGGTTGGAGTAGAAAGTATTGGAATTGAAGGTTGGAGTAGAAAGTATTGGAATTGAAGGTTGGAGTTGAAAGTATTGGAATTGAAGGTTGGAGTAGAAAGTATTGGAATTGAAGGTTGGAGTAACAAGTATTGGAATTGAAGGTTGGAGTAGAAAGTAATGGAATTGAAGGTTGGAGTAGAAAGTATTGGAATTGAAGGTTGGAGTAGAAAGTATTGGAATAGAAGGTTGGAGTAGAAAGTACTGGAATAGAAGGTTGGAGTAGACAGTAATGGAATTGAAGGTTGGAGTAGCAAGTATTGGAATTGAAGGTTGGAGTAGAAAGTATTGGAATTGAAGGTTGGAGTAGAAAGTATTGGAATTGAACGTTGAAGTCGAAAGTATTGGAATTGAAGGTTGGAGTAGAAAGTATTGGAATAGAAGGTTTGAGTAGAAAGTATTGGAATTGAAGGTTGGAGTAGAAAGTATTGGAATTGAACGTTGGAGTAGAAAGTATTGGAATTGAAGGTTGGAGTAGAAAGTATTGGAATTGAAGGTTGGAGTAGAAAGTATTGGAATTGAAGGTTGGAGTAACAAGTATTGGAATTGAAGGTTGGAGTAGAAAGTAATGGAATTGAAGGTTGGAGTAGAAAGTATTGGAATTGAAGGTTGGAGTAGAAAGTATTGGAATAGAAGGTTGGAGTAGAAAGTACTGGAATAGAAGGTTGGAGTAGAAAGTAATGGAATTGAAAATTGGAGTAGCAAGTATTGGAATTGAAGGTTGGAGTAGAAAGTATTGGAATTGAAGGTTGGAGTAGAAAGTATTGGAATTGAACGTTGAAGTCGAAAGTATTGGAATTGAAGGTTGGAGTAACAAGTATTGGAATTGAAGGTTGGAGTAGAAAGTATTGGAATTGAACGTTGAAGTAGAAAGTATTGGAATTGAAGGTTTGAGTAGAAAGTAATGGAATTGAAGGTTTGAGTAGAAAGTATTGGAATTGAAGGTTGGAGTAGAAAGTATTGGAATTGAAGTTGGAGTAGAAAGTATTCGAATTGAAGGTTGGAGTAGAAAGTATTGGAATTGAAGGTTGGAGTAGAAAGTATTGGAATTGAAGGTTGGAGTAGAAAGTATTGGAATTGAAGGTTGGAGTAGCAAGTATTATAATTGAAGGTTGGAGTAACAAGTATTGGAATTGAAGGGTGGGAGTAGAAAGTATTGGAATAGAAGGTTTGAGTAGAAAGTATTCGAATTGAAGGTTGGAGTAGAAAGTATTGGAATTGAAGGTTGGAGTAGCAAGTATTATAATTGAAGGTTGGAGTAACAAGTATTGGAATTGAAGGTTGGAGTAGCAAGTATTGGATTTGAACGTTGAAGTAGCAAGTATTGGAATTGAAGGTTGGAGTAGCAAGTATTGGAATTGAAGGCTGGAGTAGCAAGTATTGGAATTGAAGGTTGGAGTAGCAAGTATTGGAATTGAAGGTTGGAGTAGAAAGTATTGGAATTGAAGATTGGAGTAGAAAGTATTGGAATTGAAGGTTGGAGTAGCAAGTATTGGAATTGAAGGTTGGAGTAGCAAGTATTGGAATTGAAGGTTGGAGTAGCAAGTATTGGAATTGAAGGTTGGAGTAGCAAGTATTGGAATTGAAGGTTGGAGTAGCAAGTATTGGATTTGAACGTTGAAGTAACAAGTACTGGAATTGGAGGTTGGAGTAGAAAGTATTGGAATTGAAGGTTGGAGTAGCAAGTATTGGAATTGAAGGTTGGAGTAGAAAGTATTGGAATTGAAGGTTGGAGTAGAAAGTATTGGAATTGAAGGTTGGAGTAGCAAGTATTGGAATTGAAGGTTGGAGTAGAAAGTATTCGAATTGAAGGTTGGAGTAGCAAGTATTGGAATTGAAGGTTGGAGTAGAAAGTATTGGAATTGAAGGTTGGAGTAGAAAGTATTGGAATTGAAGGTTGGAGTAGAAAGTATTGGAATTGAAGGTTGGAGTAGAAAGTATTGGAATTGAAGGTTGGAGTAGCAAGTATTGGAATTGAAGGTTGGAGTAGCAAGTACTGGAATTGAAGGTTGGAGTAGAAAGTATTGGAATTGAAGGTTGGAGTAGCAAGTATTGGAATTGAAGGTTGGAGTAGAAAGTATTGTAATTGAAGTTTGGAGTAGAAAGTATTGGAATTGAAGGTTGGAGTAGAAAGTATTGGAATTGAAGGTTGGAGTAGCAAGTATTGGAATTGAAGGTTGGAGTAACAAGTATTGGAATTGAAGGTTGGAGTAGCAAGTATTGGATTTGAACGTTGAAGTAGCAAGTATTGGAATTGAAGGTAATTGTAGCAAGTATTGGAATTGAAGGCTGGAGTAGCAAGTATTGGAATTGAAGGTTGGAGTAGAAAGTATTGGAATTGAAGGTTGGAGTAGAAAGTATTGGAATTGAAGGTTGAAGTAGCAAGTATTGTAATTGAACGTTGGAGTAGCAAGTATTGGAATTGAAGGTTGGAGTAGAAAGTATTGGATTTGAACGTTGGAGTAGAAAGTATTGGAATTGAAGGTTGGAGTAGAAAGTATTGGAATTGAACGTTGAAGTAGAAAGTATTGGAATTGAACGTTGAAGTAGAAAGTATTGGAATTGAACGTTGAAGTAGAAAGTATTGGAATTGAAGGTTGGAGGAGAAAGTATTGGAATTGAACGTTGGAGTAGAAAGTATTGGAATTGAAGGTTGGAGTAGAAAGTATTGGAATTGAACGTTGAAGTAGAAAGTATTGGAATTGAACGTTGGAGTAGAAAGTATTGGAATTGAACGTTGAAGTAGAAAGTATTGGAATTGAACGTTGAAGTAGAAAGTATTGGAATTGAACGTTGAAGTAGAAAGTATTGGAATTGAACGTTGAAGTAGAAAGTATTGGAATTGAAGGTTGGAGTAGAAAGTATTGGAATTGAACGTTGGAGTAGAAAGTATTGGAATTGAAGGTTGGAGTAGACAGTATTGGATTTGAACGTTGAAGTAGCAAGTATTGGAATTGAACGTTGAAGTAGAAAGTATTGGAATTGAACGTTGAAGTAGAAAGTATTGGAATTGAACGTTGAAGTAGAAAGTATTGGAATTGAACGTTGAAGTAGAAAGTATTGGAATTGAAGGTTGGAGTAGCAAGTATTGGAATTGAAGGTTGGAGTAGCAAGTATTGGAATTGAAGGTTGGAGTAGAAAGTATTGGAATTGAACGTTGGAGTAGAAAGTATTGGAATTGAAGGTTGGAGTAGAAAGTATTGGAATTGAAGGTTGGAGTAGCAAGTATTGGAATTGAAGGTTGGAGTAGCAAGTATTGGAATTGAAGGCTGGAGTAGAAAGTATTGGAATTGAAGGTTGGAGTAGAAAGTATTGGAATTGAAGGTTGGAGTAACAAGTATTGGAATTGAAGGTTGGAGTAGAAAGTATTGGAATTGAACGTTGAAGTAGAAAGTATTGGAATTGAAGGTTTGAGTAGAAAGTAATGGAATTGAAGGTTTGAGTAGAAAGTATTGGAATTGAAGGTTTGAGTAGAAAGTATTGGAATTGAAGGTTGGAATAGAAAGTATTGGAATTGAAGGTTGGAGTAGAAAGTATTGGATTTGAACGTTGGAGTAGCAAGTATTGGAATTGAAGGTTGGAGTAACAAGTATTGGAATTGAAGGTTGGAGTAGAAAGTATTGGAATTGAAGGTTGGAGTAGAAAGTATTGGAATTGAAGGTTGGAGTAGAAAGTATTGGAATTGAAGGTTGGAGTAGAAAGTATTGGATTTGAACGTTGGAGTAGCAAGTATTGGAATTGAAGGTTGGAGTAACAAGTATTGGAATTGAAGGTTGGAGTAGAAAGTATTGGAATTGAAGGTTGGAGTAGAAAGTATTGGAATTGAAGGTTGGAGTAGAAAGTATTGGAATTGAAGGTTGGAGTAGCAAGTATTTGATTTGAACGTTGTAGTAGCAAGTATTGGAATTGAAGGTTGGAGTAACAAGTATTGGAATTGAAGGTTGGAGTAGAAAGTATTGGAATTGAAGGTTGGAGTAGAAAGTATTGGAATTGAAGGTTGGAGTAGAAAGTATTGGAATTGAAGGTTGGAGTAGAAAATATTGGAATTGAAGGTTGGAGTAGAAAGTATTGGAATTGAAGGTTGGAGTAGAAAGTATTGGAATTGAAGGTTGGAGTAGAAAGTATTGGAATTGAAGGTTGGAGTAGCAAGTATTGGAATTGAAGGTTGGAGTAGCAAGTATTGGAATTGAAGGTTGGAGTAGAAAGTATTGGAATTGAAGGTTGGAGTAGCAAGTATTGGAATTGAAGGTTGGAGTAACAAGTATTGGAATTGAAGGTTGGAGTAGAAAGTATTGGAATTGAAGGTTGGAGTAGAAAGTATTGGAATTGAAGGCTGGAGTAGCAAGTATTGGAATTGAAGGTTGGAGTAGCAAGTATTGGAATTGAAGGCTGGAGTAGCAAGTATTGGAATTGAAGGTTGGAGTAGCAAGTATTGGAATTGAAGCCTGGAGTAGCAAGTATTGGAATTGAAGGCTGGAGTAGCAAGTATTGGAATTGAAGGTTGGAGTAGCAAGTATTGGAATTGAAGGTTGGAGTAGAAAGTATTGGAATTGAAGGTTGGAGTAGAAAGTATTGGAATTGAACGTTGAAGTAGAAAGTATTGGAATTGAACGTTCAAGTAGAAAGTATTGGAATTGAACGTTGAAGTAGAAAGTATTGGAATTGAACGTTGAAGTAGAAAGTATTGGAATTGAAGGTTGGAGTAGAAAGTATTGGAATTGAACGTTGGAGTAGAAAGTATTGGAATTGAAGGTTGGAGTAGACAGTATTGGATTAGAACGTTGAAGTAGCAAGTATTGGAATTGAACGTTGAAGTAGAAAGTATTGGAATTGAACGTTGAAGTAGAAAGTATTGGAATTGAACGTTGAAGTAGAAAGTATTGGAATTGAACGTTGAAGTAGAAAGTATTGGAATTGAAGGTTGGAGTAGCAAGTATTGGAATTGAAGGTTGGAGTAGCAAGTATTGGAATTGAAGGTTGGAGTAGAAAGTATTGGAATTGAACGTTGGAGTAGAAAGTATTGGAATTGAAGGTTGGAGTAGAAAGTATTGGAATTGAAGGTTGGAGTAGCAAGTATTGGAATTGAAGGTTGGAGTAGCAAGTATTGGAATTGAAGGCTGGAGTAGAAAGTATTGGAATTGAAGGTTGGAGTAGAAAGTATTGGAATTGAAGGTTGGAGTAACAAGTATTGGAATTGAAGGTTGGAGTAGAAAGTATTGGAATTGAACGTTGAAGTAGAAAGTATTGGAATTGAAGGTTTGAGTAGAAAGTAATGGAATTGAAGGTTTGAGTAGAAAGTATTGGAATTGAAGGTTTGAGTAGAAAGTATTGGAATTGAAGGTTGGAATAGAAAGTATTGGAATTGAAGGTTGGAGTAGAAAGTATTGGATTTGAACGTTGGAGTAGCAAGTATTGGAATTGAAGGTTGGAGTAACAAGTATTGGAATTGAAGGTTGGAGTAGAAAGTATTGGAATTGAAGGTTGGAGTAGAAAGTATTGGAATTGAAGGTTGGAGTAGAAAGTATTGGAATTGAAGGTTGGAGTAGAAAGTATTGGATTTGAACGTTGGAGTAGCAAGTATTGGAATTGAAGGTTGGAGTAACAAGTATTGGAATTGAAGGTTGGAGTAGAAAGTATTGGAATTGAAGGTTGGAGTAGAAAGTATTGGAATTGAAGGTTGGAGTAGAAAGTATTGGAATTGAAGGTTGGAGTAGCAAGTATTTGATTTGAACGTTGTAGTAGCAAGTATTGGAATTGAAGGTTGGAGTAACAAGTATTGGAATTGAAGGTTGGAGTAGAAAGTATTGGAATTGAAGGTTGGAGTAGAAAGTATTGGAATTGAAGGTTGGAGTAGAAAATATTGGAATTGAAGGTTGGAGTAGAAAGTATTGGAATTGAAGGTTGGAGTAGAAAGTATTGGAATTGAAGGTTGGAGTAGAAAGTATTGGAATTGAAGGTTGGAGTAGCAAGTATTGGAATTGAAGGTTGGAGTAGCAAGTATTGGAATTGAAGGTTGGAGTAGAAAGTATTGGAATTGAAGGTTGGAGTAGCAAGTATTGGAATTGAAGGTTGGAGTAACAAGTATTGGAATTGAAGGTTGGAGTAGAAAGTATTGGAATTGAAGGTTGGAGTAGAAAGTATTGGAATTGAAGGCTGGAGTAGCAAGTATTGGAATTGAAGGTTGGAGTAGCAAGTATTGGAATTGAAGGCTGGAGTAGCAAGTATTGGAATTGAAGGTTGGAGTAGCAAGTATTGGAATTGAAGGCTGGAGTAGCAAGTATTGGAATTGAAGGCTGGAGTAGCAAGTATTGGAATTGAAGGTTGGAGTAGCAAGTATTGGAATTGAAGGTTGGAGTAGCAAGTATTGGAATTGAAGGTTGGAGTAGAAAGTATTGGAATTGAAGGTTGGAGTAGAAAGTATTGGAATTGAACGTTGAAGTAGAAAGTATTGGAATTGAACGTTCAAGTAGAAAGTATTGGAATTGAACGTTGAAGTAGAAAGTATTGGAATTGAACGTTGAAGTAGAAAGTATTGGAATTGAACGTTGAAGTAGAAAGTATTGGAATTGAACGTTGAAGTAGAAAGTATTGGAATTGAACGTTGAAGTAGAAAGTATTGGAATTGAACGTTGGAGTAGAAAGTATTGGAATTGAACGTTGGAGTAGAAAGTATTGGAATTGAAGGTTGGAGTAGAAAGTATTGGATTTGAACGTTGAAGTAGCAAGTATTGGAATTGAACGTTGAAGTAGAAAGTATTGGAATTGAACGTTGGAGTAACAAGTATTGGAATTGAAGGTTGGAGTAGAAAGTATTGGAATTGAAGGTTGGAGTAGAAAGTATTGGAATTGAAGTTGGAGTAGAAAGTATTCGAATTGAAGGTTGGAGTAGAAAGTATTGGAATTGAAGGTTGGAGTAGAAAGTATTGGAATTGAACGTTGGAGTAGAAAGTATTGGAATTGAAGGGTGGGAGTAGAAAGTATTGGAATAGAAGGTTTGAGTAGAAAGTATTCGAATTGAAGGTTGGAGTAGAAAGTATTGGAATTGAAGGTTGGAGTAGCAAGTATTGGAATTGAAGGTTGGAGTAACAAGTATTGGAATTGAAGGTTGGAGTAGCAAGTATTGCATTTGAACGTTGAAGTAGCAAGTATTGGAATTGAAGGTTGGAGTAGCAAGTATTGGAATTGAAGGCTGGAGTAGCAAGTATTGGAATTGAAGGTTGGAGTAGCAAGTATTGGAATTGAAGGTTGGAGTAGAAAGTATTGGAATTGAAGGTTGGAGTAGAAAGTATTGGAATTGAAGGTTGGAGTAGCAAGTATTGGAATTGAAGGTTGGAGTAGCAAGTATTGGAATTGAAGGTTGGAGTAGCAAGTATTGGAATTGAAGGTTGGAGTAGCAAGTATTGGAATTGAAGGTTGGAGTAGCAAGTATTGGATTTGAACGTTGAAGTAACAAGTACTGGAATTGGAGGTTGGAGTAGAAAGTATTGGAATTGAAGGTTGGAGTAGCAAGTATTGGAATTGAAGGTTGGAGTAGAAAGTATTGGAATTGAAGGTTGGAGTAGAAAGTATTGGAATTGAAGGTTGGAGTAGCAAGTATTGGAATTGAAGGTTGGAGTAGAAAGTATTCGAATTGAAGGTTGGAGTAGCAAGTATTGGAATTGAAGGTTGGAGTAGAAAGTATTGGAATTGAAGGTTGGAGTAGAAAGTATTGGAATTGAAGGTTGGAGTAGAAAGTATTGTAATTGAAGTTTGGAGTAGAAAGTATTGGAATTGAAGGTTGGAGTAGCAAGTATTGGAATTGAAGGTTGGAGTAGCAAGTACTGGAATTGAAGGATGGAGTAGAAAGTATTGGAATTGAAGGTTGGAGTAGCAAGTATTGGAATTGAAGGTTGGAGTAGAAAGTATTGTAATTGAAGGTTGGGGTAGAAAGTATTGGAATTGAAGGTTGGAGTAGAAAGTATTGGAATTGAAGGTTGGAGTAGCAAGTATTTGAATTGAAGGTTGGAGTAACAAGTATTGGAATTGAAGGTTGGAGTTGCAAGTATTGGATTTGAACGTTGAAGTAGCAAGTATTGGAATTGAAGGTAAGAGTAGCAAGTATTGGAATTGAAGGCTGGAGTAGCAAGTATTGGAATTGAAGGTTGGAGTAGAAAGTATTGGAATTGAAGGTTGGAGTAGAAAGTATTGGAATTGAAGGTTGGAGTAGCAAGTATTGGAATTGAACGTTGGAGTAGCAAGTATTGGAATTGAAGGTTGGAGTAGAAAGTATTGGATTTGAACGTTGGAGTAGAAAGTAATGGAATTGAAGGTTGGAGTAAAAAGTATTGGAATTGAAGGTTGGAGTAGAAAGTATTGGAATAGAACGTTTGAGTAGCAAGTATTGGAATTGAAGGTTGGAGTAGAAAGTAATGGAATTGAAGGTTGGAGTAAAAAGTATTGGAATTGAAGGTTGGAGTAGAAAGTATTGGAATAGAACGTTTGAGTAGCAAGTATTGGAATTGAAGGTTGGAGTAGAAAGTATTGGAATTGAAGGTTGGAGTAGAAAGTATTGGAATAGAACGTTTGAGTAGCAAGTATTGGAATTGAAGGTTGGAGTAAAAAGTATTGGAATTGAAGGTTGGAGTAGAAAGTATTGGAATTGAACGTTGAAGTAGAAAGTATTGGAATTGAACGTTAAGGTAGAAAGTATTGGAATTGAACGTTGGAGTAGAAAGTATTGGAATTGAACGTTGGAGTAGAAAGTATTGGAATTGAAGGTTGGAGTAGAAAGTATTGGATTTGAACGTTGTAGTAGCAAGTATTGGAATTGAACGTTTAAGTAGAAAGTATTGGAATTGAACGTTGAAGTAGAAAGTATTGGAATTGAACGTTGAAGTTGAAAGTATTGGAATTTAACGTTGAAGTAGAAAGTATTGGAATTGAACGTTGAAGTAGAAAGTATTGGAATTGAACGTTGAAGTAGAAAGTATTGGAATTGAACGTTGAAGTAGAAAGTATTGGAATTGAAGGTTGGAGTAGAAAGTATTGGAATTGAACGTTGGAGTAGAAAGTATTGGAATTGAAGGTTGGAGTAGACAGTATTGGATTTGAACGTTGAAGTAGCAAGTATTGGAATTGAACGTTGAAGTAGAAAGTATTGGAATTGAACGTTGAAGTAGAAAGTATTGGAATTGAACGTTGAAGTAGAAAGTATTGGAATTGAACGTTGAAGTAGAAAGTATTGGAATTGAAGGTTGGAGTAGCAAGTATTGGAATTGAAGGTTGGAGTAGCAAGTATTGGAATTGAAGGTTGGAGTAGAAAGTATTGGAATTGAACGTTGGAGTAGAAAGTATTGGAATTGAAGGTTGGAGTAGAAAGTATTGGAATTGAAGGTTGGAGTAGCAAGTATTGGAATTGAAGGTTGGAGTAGCAAGTATTGGAATTGAAGGTTGGAGTAGAAAGTATTGGAATTGAAGGTTGGAGTAGAAAGTATTGGAATTGAAGGTTGGAGTAACAAGTATTGGAATTGAAGGTTGGAGTAGAAAGTATTGGAATTGAACGTTGAAGTAGAAAGTATTGGAATTGAAGGTTTGAGTAGAAAGTAATGGAATTGAAGGTTTGAGTAGAAAGTATTGGAATTGAAGGTTTGAGTAGAAAGTATTGGAATTGAAGGTTGGAATAGAAAGTATTGGAATTGAAGGTTGGAGTAGAAAGTATTGGATTTGAACGTTGGAGTAGCAAGTATTGGAATTGAAGGTTGGAGTAACAAGTATTGGAATTGAAGGTTGGAGTAGAAAGTATTGGAATTGAAGGTTGGAGTAGAAAGTATTGGAATAGAAGGTTTGAGTAGAAAGTATTGGAATTGAAGGTTGGAGTAGAAAGTATTGGAATTGAAGGTTGGAGTAGAAAGTATTGGAATTGAAGGTTGGAGTAGAAAGTATTGGAATTGAAGGTTGGAGTAGAAAGTATTGGAATTGAAGGTTGGAGTAACAAGTATTGGAATTGAAGGTTGGAGTAGAAAGTAATGGAATTGAAGGTTGGAGTAGAAAGTATTGGAATTGAAGGTTGGAGTAGAAAGTATTGGAATAGAAGGTTGGAGTAGAACGTACTGGAATAGAAGGTTGGAGTAGAAAGTAATGGAATTGAAGGTTGGAGTAGCAAGTATTGGAATTGAAGGTTGGAGTAGAAAGTATTGGAATTGAAGGTTGGAGTAGAAAGTATTGGAATTGAACGTTTAAGTCGAAAGTATTGGAATTGAAGGTTGGAGTAACAAGTATTCGAATTGAAGGTTGGAGTAGAAAGTATTGGAATTGAACGTTGAAGTAGAAAGTATTGGAATTGAAGGTTTGAGTAGAAAGTAATGGAATTGAAGGTTTGAGTAGAAAGTATTGGAATTGAAGGTTGGAGTAGAAAGTATTGGAATTGAAGGTTGGAGTAGAAAGTATTGGAATAGAACGTTTGAGTAGCAAGTATTGGAATTGAAGGTTGGAGTAGAAAGTATTGGAATTGAAGGTTGGAGTAGAAAGTATTGGAATAGAACGTTTGAGTAGCAAGTATTGGAATTGAAGGTTGGAGTAAAAAGTATTGGAATTGAAGGTTGGAGTAGAAAGTATTGGAATAGAAGGTGTGAGTAGAAAGTATTGGAATTGAGGGTTGGAGTAGAAAGTATTGGAATTGAAGGTTGGAGTAGAAAGTATTGGAATTGAAGGTTGGAGTTACAAGTATTGGAATTGAAGGTTGGAGTAGAAAGTAATGGAATTGAAGGTTTGAGTAGAAAGTATTAGAATTGAAGGTTGGAGTAGAAAGTATTGGAATAGAACGTTTGAGTAGCAAGTATTGGAATTGAAGGTTGGAGTAGAAAGTAATGGAATTGAAGGTTGGAGTAAAAAGTATTGGAATTGAAGGTTGGAGTAGAAAGTATTGGAATAGAACGTTTGAGTAGCAAGTATTGGAATTGAAGGTTGGAGTAGAAAGTAATGGAATTGAAGGTTGGAGTAAAAAGTATTGGAATTGAAGGTTGGAGTAGAAAGTATTGGAATAGAACGTTTGAGTAGCAAGTATTGGAATTGAAGGTTGGAGTAGAAAGTATTGGAATTGAAGGTTGGAGTAGAAAGTATTGGAATAGAACGTTTGAGTAGCAAGTATTGGAATTGAAGGTTGGAGTAAAAAGTATTGGAATTGAAGGTTGGAGTAGAAAGTATTGGAATAGAAGGTTTGAGTAGAAAGTATTGGAATTGAGGGTTGGAGTAGAAAGTATTGGAATTGAAGGTTGGAGTAGAAAGTATTGGAATTGAAGGTTGGAGTAACAAGCATTTAATCTGAACGCTGAAGTGTTGGAATTGAATATTGGAGTAGCAAGTATTGGAATTGAAGGTTGGAGTACAAGTATTTGATTTTGGATTTGGACGTTAGACTAGTAAGTATCTGATAGCAGTGTGTCGAATCCGAAGTAGTCGGATTTAATCAAAGGCTTATCTTTAGATGTTATACATCCTAATAAAAGTAGTTATAATTATTTCTGTTATCATATTCTGTGTCTGGTGGTTGTTACTGCCGATTTTATGCTGATAGGGAGATCATAACAATGATCAAAAGCATCTACTTTTCTAATTCGTGCAGCACTTTCTGCAAGATTCTGGTAGTTTCAAGTAAGACAGTCTTCTGAAGTACTCGAACATTGCAATCGATCCCAATCTTTTCAATCCTTTTGTCACACTCCTCAGCACCCCTCCCACAATCACAACAAGTACAACTTCCACCTTCTTAAAATTCCACAATCTTTTTATCTCCTTCAAGTTTTGGTATTTTTCGAGCTTCTCCTTTTCTTTTTTTATCTCTCCACACTCACATCAACTGCCACTGCTATATCAATGATTACTTTATAAGTTGTGAAGCGAGCGACCGCCTCTCTGAAAAAAGCCTTTTGTTGACATACAGAAAAAGCGAACACACATACATACATACATTTTCGCTTTTTTATATATAGATTACTGCCTTGTGTTCTTTTAATTTCCAACAAAAGTAAATCTGGTCTCCTTGCTTTAATCACGTTATCACATTTGATATTCATATCTCACAATAATTTCACCTTATCTCTCCACCACCCCTTCTGGAACATGCTGGTACTATATTTCACTGCATCCTAATCCCCTTTTTAGTATATACGACAATGGACCTTTTTCGCTATATTGTCATGTCGTCTCTTGTACTCCTTTTGAGCTAACTTTTCACAACTACTGACGAGGTGTTATACATTCTCACTGCCTGCACACACAGTCGACAAAGGGGACTTTCAGCCGTTTTATCAATGTGATAATTCACAAAATTTGTTTGGAGCGTTTACTCCTATGCAGCACATATTAAGACTTCTGTTCCAACCTTTAAGTGACATT
Organism: Euprymna scolopes; assembly: GCF_053919585.1. Classification (NCBI taxonomy): domain Eukaryota; kingdom Metazoa; phylum Mollusca; class Cephalopoda; order Sepiida; family Sepiolidae; genus Euprymna; species Euprymna scolopes. The sequence goes on along the minus strand of NC_136509.1, from coordinate 23,656,006 downwards.
TTGACAACCATTTTTTCCTTGGCAACTTCTTCTGGCATGTCTCTACTGAATTAACTATGCATTTTCTTCTTGTGTTTCGTTTTTTATTCATTTATTGTCTTAAATTCCATTGCTCATTACTAGTTCACTATTATTATTATTATTATTAGTAGTAGTAGTAGTAGTAGGCATAATAGTAGTAGTACTGTTATTATTATTATTATTATTATTATTATTATTATTATTATTATTATTATTTACAATGCTTCCCCACGGGACAGAGTTAGACACCAAGGTCGTTTTTTAACATGGAGAAAAGGAACAAAAATAAAACTTGTCTCAGTCGTGAAAGATTTCTCCTCCACTGACAGAGAACAAGAAATTGAAGTGCAGCATCTAAAGAACAGATACTACACTTTGATCTTGACCCGAAGGCCAAGATTATTATTATTATTAGTAGTAGTAGTAGTAGTAATAGTAGTAGTAGTAGTACTGTTATTATTATTATTATTATTATTATTATTGGTCCCCCCGATTTATCAGAGAGGCACCTATGTTTTTAGTGGCGTCCGTAAGTCCATGCTTCCGTGCGTCGATTAGTCCGGACTGTTGCCAGATAACTGTCCATTAGTTTTTCCTGTAATTTTGCTACAAATTGTATTTTATTAAATAGATGTGCACAGTAAAAAAAATTGGGGGGGGGGGCAAAAATTCCTGTTGCGTCCTCAGGGACTAAAAAGAGGTCAAAAATGCCCCAAAATGACACGTTTTGCCCCATAACTTTTGATCCATCCATTAGATTTTTTGAAACTTGGCCGAAATGTGGAGCTTAATGTTTATAATATAATATTGGTAACCCTGGCAATATTCTGGTTCGTGTCCCCAGGGACTTTTAGTGCTAAAAGTGCCTCTTTTGTGGCTCTTTTCTCATATTTCTCAACAAAAACTTGATATGTCTGATTATATATTGGTTTTTCATTGTGGTCAACTCAAATATACATGTGTTAAGGCCTAAAACTGCACCGTTTTCCATTTACACTGGGATTCGGCGTATCCAGGGGCTCAAAATACTCCAAAATAGCCAAAAATTACACTTTTTGCCTCATAGCGTTTGATCCAGCCATTAGATTTTCCTTAAAATTGGCCAAAATGTGGAGGCCATTGTTCTTAATATTAATTCAATATGGGTGACCCTGGCAAAATTCTGGTTCGCATCCCTCTTGGATTTTTAGGGCTAAAACACTTTTTTGGAGCTCTTTTTTCATATTACTCAAAAACTTGTTATGTATGTCTATATAGTGATTTTTCATGGTGCGGAATTCAAATTTACATGTCTTAAGGCATGAAACTGCACTGTTTGTACATTTTCATTAGGATTCGGCATTTCCAGGAGCTAAAAAGGGGTCGCAAATGCTCCAAAATTGGAAAAAATAACACTTTTTACCCCATAACTTTTGCTCCATCCATTAGATTTTTCTGAAACTAGGCGAAAATGTGAAGGCAACATTGGTCTTTTACACTTCTTACATTCATCATTTCTACACTATTTTTTGTGGCGTCATTTCACATGCAGCACCAGAGGGGGGACACGCATGCGCAGCTTATTATTATTATTATTATTATTATTATTATTATTTGTACTCCTTAGACATTCTCTCAGAGGCTATCATCAGGGATTACTTTCTGACAACAACCCCTGGTGTTTCCTGGAGTTTAGGTGAAAACAAGTTTCCTCAGATTTCACGTGCTCTTTTTCCATAAACTTTGCATATACTTCTGCATTATCGCAACAGCCGCTTGCCATTGACTTCTCGTTGGTAACGACCATTGGCTTTCACTTGAATTTAATTATATTATAATATATATATAATTTAATAAGTCTCCTTAATATGTCTGTCTCCTCCGTGTTTATCTAGTCTTTCCATTCTCCTTGACACTTAGTAAACACAGTGTAGCATCAGCCGAAACTGACGCCTTAATTTATATTATTATTATTATTATTATTATTATTATTATTATTATTATTATTATTATTATTATTATTGTTATTATTATTATTTTATTATTATTAATATTATTATTATTATCTATATTATTATTATTATTATTATTTATAGAATTATTATTATTATAATTTTATATTATTATTTATATTATTATTATTATTTATATTATTTTTTATATTATTATTTATATTATTATTTATATTATTTTTTATATTATTATTTATATTATTATTATCATTATTTATATTATCATTTATATTATTATTATTTATATTATTATTATTATTTATATTATTATTATTTATATTATTATTATTTATATTATTATTATTATTATTTATATTATTATTATTTATATTATTATTATTATTTATATTATTATTATTTATATTATTATTATTATTATTATTATTATTATTTATATTATTATTATTATTTATATTATTATTGTTATTTATATTATTATTATTTATATTATTATTATTATTATTTATATTATTATTATTTATATTATTATTGTTATTTATATTATTATTATTTATATTATTATTATTATTATTTATATTATTATTATTTATATTATTATTATTTATATTATTATTATTATTATTTATATTATTATAATTTATATAATTATTATTATTTATAATATTATTTATATTATTATTATTATTATTATTTATATTATTATTATTTATATTATTATTATTTAAATTATTATTATTTAAATTATTATTATTTATATTATTATTATTTATATTATTATTATTTATATTATTATTATTTATATTATTATTATTATTTATATTATTATTTATATTATTATTTATATTATTATTATTATTTATATTATTATTATTTATATTATTATTTATATTATTATTATTTATATTATTATAATTTATATTATTATTATTTATATTATTATTATTTATATTATTATTATTATATTATTATTATTTGTATTATTATTATTTATATTATTATTATTTATATTATTATTATTTATATTATTATTCTTTATATTATTATTATTATTTATATTATTATGATTTATATTATTATTATTTTTATTATTATTATTTATATTATTATTATTTATATTATTATTATTTTTTATATTATTATTATTAATATTATTATTATTTATATTATTACTATTATTATTTATATTATTATTATTTATATTATTATTATTATTATTTATATTATTATTATTTATATTATTATTATTATTATTGGTATTATTTATATTATTATTATTTATATTATTATTATTTATATTATTATGATTTATATTATTATTATTTATATCATTATTATTATTTATATTATTATTATTTATATTATTATTCTTATTATTTATATTATTATTATTTATATTATTATTTATATTATTATTATTTATATTATTATTATTTATATTATTATTATTATTATTATTTGTATTATTATTATTTATATTATAATTATTTATATTATTATTATTATTAATTATATTATTATTATTTATATTATTATTATTTATATTATTATTATTATTATTATTTATATTATTATTATTTATATTATTATTATTTATATTATTAATATTTATATTATTATTATTTATATTATTATTATTTATATTATTATTATTATTTATATTATTATTATTTATATTATTATTATTTATATTATTATTATTTATATTATTATTATTTATATTATTATTATTATTATTTATATTATTATTATTCATATTATTATTATTTATATTATTATTATTATTTATATTATTATTTGTATTATTATTATTATTATTATTTATATTATTATTATTTATGTTATTATTATTATTATTTATATTATTATTATTATTTATATTATTATTATTTATATTATTATTATTTATATTATTATTATTTATATTATTATTATTTATATTATATCATTATTATTTATATTATTATTATTATTTATATTATTATTTATATTATTATTATTTATATTATTATTATTTATATTATTATTATATTATTATTTTTATTATTATTATTATTATTATTTTTATTATTATTATTATTTATATTATTATTATTTATATTATTATTATTATTATTATTTATATTATTATTTATATTATTATTATTATTTATATTATTATTATTTATATTATTATTATTTATATTATTATTATTATTATTTATATTATTATTATTTATATTATTATTATTATTATTTATGTTATTATTATTTATATTATTATTATTTATATTATTATTATTTATATTATTATTATTTATATTATTATTATTTATATTATTATTATATTATTATTTTTATTATTATTATTATTATTAGTTTTTTTATTATTATTATTAGTTATATTATTATTATTTATATTATTATTATTATTATTTATATTATTATTTATATTATTATTATTATTTATATTATTATAATTTATATTATTATTATTTATATTATTATTATTATTATTTATATTATTATTATTTATATTATTATTATTTATATTATTATTATTATTTATATTATTATTATTATTATTTATATTATTATTATTTATATTATTATTGTCTATATTATTATTATTTATATTATGATTTTTATTATTATTATTATTTATATTATTATTATTTATATTATTATTATTTATATTATTATTATTATTTATATTATTTATATTATTATTATTTATATTATTATTATTTATATTATTATTATTATTTATATTATTATTATTTATATTATTATAATTTATATTATTATCATTATTATTTATATTATTATTATTTATATTATTATTATTTATATTATTATTTATATTATTATTATCATTATTTATATTATTATTTTTATTATTATTATTATTATTTATATTATCATTTATATTATCATCATTTATATTATCATTATTATTTATATTATTATTATTATTATTTATATTATTATTTATATTATTATTATTATTATTTATATTATCATTTATATTATCATCATTTATATTATCATTATTATTTATATTATTATTATTATTTATATTATTATTTATATTATTATTATCATTATTTATATTATTATTTATATTATTATTATTTATATTATTATTATTATTATTATTTATACTATTATTATTAAGATTATTATTATTATTATTAATATTATTATTATTATTATTATTATTATTATTATAGGTTCAAAAGGAGCTTTTACATAGGTCATCGAAGATCTCCCATTGAAAACCTGTGGTGTTCCCTGGAACCTGAGTGATAACAAGTCTTTCCAGATTTCCAGCACTCTTCACTTCCTTCGATAACATCTGCAAATAAATTTGCGTTATCGCAACAGCTTCTCACCATTGATTTCTCGCTGGCAGCGGCCATTTGTCTTAACTGGAATTTTAGTGGTGATAAGCATCCCTAAGGTCCCAGTTCTCTTTGTTTTTGTCCAGCGGAGATCTGGCCAGTGCTCTATCCTCATTCTTTCCATCCTCCTTGACCCTTCTCGGCTATTTGGTATTACACTTTTTTGGGGTAGGGCGGTGATGTTGCAATGGGGTGGATGGATGAGGGGATGAAGAACTTGTAGATATGCAGCTTCAGTGATCTTCGTTCCCTTTAACGCTCCTTCATGTTTTGCCTCAGCAGCAGTTTGTCTGCCTCACGCATGTAGTTCATGTGTATTAATCTATGCATTCAAGGGTTTTTCTGAATATTTCAGCTATTTTCATTATTGTTATTCGTTGAATCTTTCCAGTCATTTCTCTGATTCCAATTTCTCCCATTCTTTTTTCAAAGTTTTCGGAATTGTTTCTACTATTATAGGTATTATTTTGATTTTCTTCATCATCCAAATTCCTTTTAACTCTCTGGCTAGCTCTGTGTATTTGCTCCGTTTCCCCTTTTCTTTGATACTCAACATATGGTGAGCTGGAACAGCAAAATCTACGATATGACAAGATTTTTCTTTCTTGTTAATTATTACGACATCTGGTCTTCTTGCTTGGATGGGTTTATCCGTCTGTATGTCCATGTCCCATAGGATTTTGTGATTCTCGTTATCAGGTGCTGTTGTGGACTTTTTATTATTATTATTATTATTATTATTATTATTATTATTATTATTATTATTATTATCATTTGCAATAGTAACTGTAGTATGAAGAAAATTCAATTTACCAAGGATACGCCCATCACGTTATATTGCTAAGATTTACCTCAACATTTATATGCAATCGATCCAAGGTGTAATTCTTCAAGTTCAGATTAGCATCCTTACGTTTTGACAACGTTACCATGGAAACGAAATTAAAACAGATTTTTCCATGATATCTGTGGAATTCCTGTCGAGGCGGAAACTCTTAGATTCTTCAGTTACATCAAAAAATATCTGCACAATCTATTTTAGAATGGCTTTATTCTTCTGGAGCGTCATAGCAATTTATAGTTTGTAAATGGTGTGGAGAGGTACCTGCTTGACGCATGTCTTATTGTCGAGTGGTCACAGTCTGTCCTTAATGGATATAGTCTTCTCCCAAGAATAGAAAGGAAATAAGAGTAAGATTGGTTTCGTAGTTGTGCCAGCTGTAAGTGTTGAATGATGTGCAAAGATGATACGGAGGAGTAAGAAATGATATTTGCCGTTACGTGAACTGTAAAATTTTATTGTTTTTAATCGAAAATTTCTCGCTAAAGCTTTACTACAACGTGCGCCACGTTAAACACGAGTTCAAGTCATATATCAGGATCCTACGTCATTGAGTAAATTTTATGTTTATGAGGATGAATCATACTTTAAAACTCTAAAATAATAAATACAAAATCTGCAAGAATTAAAATACATTTAAGCGTATTTTACGACCGCATGACGCGCTAGATCGCCTGCTAGCACACACACACACACACACACACACACACATACACACACACACACACACACACACACACACACACACACACACACATATATATATATATATTTTTTTTTTTAAATATAATGGGCGGAAGTCTCTCGAGAGCTCTTTCAGCTATCATCTCATCGGGAGATAATCAATAACGTTAAATAATAATACTATGTCGAAAGTAAAGAGTTCTGATAGGGAACTATTGAATGTGCCAAAAATTACGGGGACACTAAGATAAAGTTTATTAACGTTTAAAAAACGATTAAAATAATGGCCCAACTATGGGGGGGGGGAGAAAAGATTCACAGTTCCCCAAAGAGAAACAATGCGTTAGATGTTTCTTTCTGCCGGCACAAAGAAGGTTTCCGCACCGCAATAGAGACAACCTCCAAAATCTTTAAATGGTTTCTGGAGTCCGCTCTATGTAGCACCTCGAACCATTCAATTTTATATCCATCGGCACAGCACGGGTTGTCAACCAAATGCTGGCCAATAGCAGAGTCCAAGGCTGCAGAAGGAGGGAGACTACCAGACCCCGTCCTCCCTTGTCCGATCTTCGATGGAACATGCTGGTTTATACGAGTCAAAAGATGCAAGGATGTTCGCCCAACATAACCAGCATCGCACTGGCATTTGAATTTACATACAATATTGCTATTTTGGATGTAAGGCAAACTATACTTGCGAAAAGAAGGAAATGCAGGTCTCGTAGTATATACCAAACGCAATGACACAGAATAAAAGCAGTCATAAATACTTCTGCGAATCTGTTTGGAAAGTCTGTTACTCTTTTCCCCAATCCACGGTAATTTTAAATAAAGCGGGCATTTCAAAGGTCCAAACTTTTTAGGGAATTTATTGGCCTATATGTGAACTGGTTGTCTTTTGTATCAAAATCACGTAAGGTCGGCTTAATTAATACTTTGGTACATAAAGCCCTGATGATTTGTTCACCTAACAGATTGGACGCCGAACACGATAAGATCAGGGAAATATTCATCAATAATGGTTATCCTGTTGACCTTATTGATGACTGTATTTTCAAAAAGGTTGCGGATTTTAAATCCCCTAAAAAGTTTGGACTTTTGAAATGCCCGCTTTAATTAAAATTACCGAGACTTCCGCCCATTATATTTAAAACTGTATTTAAATTCTGTACCTCTAAACATTTTATATATATATATATATATATATATATATATATATATATACTAGAAAATCGCCTAGCGTTACTTGGTCGTACGCTTAAATATGATATTTTAATTCATGCAGATTATATATATATATATATATATATATATATATATATATATATATATATATATATATATATATATATATATATATATATATATATCAGAGACTGCGGATAGAGAATTGTATGTTTTGGTTTCGAGTCGAGCTGATGGCGTATTTTTTCATTTTAACAATAAAGCTACAGTATATATATATATATATATATATATATATATATATATATATATATATATATATATATATATATATATATCACTTTTGTAATACAGTGAACGTAGTGCCGTAATTAATTGCTGAGGGTTTAGCTTTGCCTTTTGTCGCAGTAAGGATTATTTTATTGGTAATCGCCTGAGGATTTATTTTGCAGATTGAAAGTGCGCTCACCCTAGCGCGCTGGCTTCTCAAAATAACGCCTGACCTCGTGTCTAACCTCCTGGTGAGATTGTATGTCCATTGTCCTCGCTCGAGGATTTTAATCGCACAGCCTTGAAAGAGCAGTCTGTTCTCTAGCAGACCTTGGACTATTCTATTTAAATCCTCTATTCAACCCCGTGAGTCTCTTGTGGTATTTATTTAATTAAAACAATTAATCACGCTCTAGGCTCGTCTTTGACCCGACTCTTTATTTTGAAAATAACTTAACAATTATGCACTTCAGCGATCTATAATTCTACGAGGGGTGTTCCAAATGTAATGCCTTCTATTTTTTTTATTCCTCCTAAATGAATCAGAAGAATTGCAAATTGCATTGTTATGATGACTGAACTCATGCATTCATTAATTCATGACCTAAAAGTTTCATCTCTTTTTCGTAGATATTGGCGGTGTTAGACTTTAAGAAAGCAATCCTTCTCAAAAACGTGCGTCAGAAACACAGATTCGTCATTGAATTCCTGGCAAATGTACATTGAGAATGGTGGTGACTATGTAGAAAAATAAAGTCTGGATCACAAAAGATCACTTGTTTTAATGGTACAACTCCCGTCCTAATAGCTTTTCAACTTTCTGAGTTAAAAAAAAGAAGTCTATACTTTTTGAGCGACCCTCGTATGATTCTATTAAAGTTTAGTTAATACACGTGTTACTTGCATAAGATACATGCTAAAATATTTATTAGTTTGTGAAATGAAAATTGCTTAGGACAAGACAGGAAGCATCTTGATATAAGCAGCTAAAAATACCACTTTGTGATAAAAAAAAAAGCATAATGATTCGCTGTGACTTATCATAAAAAAGTTCCTTACAAGATTTCAGCCTGATCAGCCCAGACATTCCGAAAAAAATCGAATGTATTCAGCAGGTCTCTTTTCTATCAAGTTTTAAGTCTGTGGATCAAAAATTGACAAATGAGTTTGGTAGAGCCAGTTTCTCAAACAGATGGACAGACAAACAATGGCATTATATATATATATATATATATATATATATATATATATATATATATATATATATAATCCTAGCGTGGATGAAACGCGAAATATTCTGTGTAGCTTAAGTGCCATATATATTTTATAACTTACTACCTAGTTCTACCTACGTATTGAGCACTACTGAAGTAAATACTTAGTTTACGCATAAATTTATTTTCGTATATTTATTTATGTGATTAAATTAAGTAATCATATATATATATATATATATATATATAGATAGATAGATAGATAGATAGATAGATAGATACATACATACATACATGCATATGTATGTATGTATCTATATCTATATATATCTATAAAGGGCGAATGAACTCTTTTTCTGGGTCAACGGCTAACTAGCACCGTGTATATTTGTGTATGTGTATATGTGTATTGGGGTGAAGAGGTCTCACGTAAGCCGTGGTGAAGGCAACCTTTATAGGAGAAGCAAATCTCTGATTTAAAAAATCATAAAGCGGAAGACCATTACCCGCATTAAGCTGGTCTGCAGTTTAATTTGTTGCTGGCTATCTTGCTCTTGCTTGTTGCTGGATCTCAACATTTTGAACCGAGAGAGAGACTTAGCTGTCGTACAAAGCTAAGACTCTGTAACATCATATTTGTATAGATACTCCCTCAGGCATTTGGGATCATGGATTTTAAATGTCTGAGGGAGTGGCACTCGTCTGACAAGACGTTGCAATCATCATCTATCTATATATATATATATATATATATACTCGTATGCACTCGTTTATATATATTTATATATATGTATAAATAAATAAATCAATATATATATACGTATGTTTATATTCATACACTCACACACAAATACACACACACACAAATATATATATATATATATATATATATATATATATATATATATATATATATATAATGCAAATAAGAGGTATGTTGTATTAATTAAACCTTGGATTAAATATATTCATGCAAATTAAATATCACCATGTTTCTTTTGAAAGCTCATGTCAAGTTTGTATTTAAGGTTTTAATAAAAATGAAACGGATTGAATAGAGATTCATAACCAGTTTCAGTGGGTGGCCTTCATAGTTTCTTACGTTGAAAGAACGTGGTGACATATGGCCACCATTTCTCATTATGCGTGTTGCTGAATGATGGGCGCGCTTTCATGAATGGAATATATTGCTTGCTAAGAATAAATTCATTCCAACAACGGATATTAACAAAAAAAGACTTGTATGCTAACAATATATTTGTCCTTTCGGAATATTCTGAAAATAAATTAGTAAACAACATTATCATCAATAAAAGGCAACCGCATAAAACAGAAGCAGACAATTCAAATCTATTCTTAATAAACAGCCAGGATTATTTTTATTTTTTTATTATCGTTTTTTTCCTATTCATTCTGATTCGGTCTCCCTTTCATTTTTGTTATACTAATGAGTAAACATTACCCAGGCCAAAAGCCACTAAAGGGTTTATAGGAATGACGGATAATGAACAATATTATAATCTCTATAGAAATAAAATATGATCAAGTATTTCCCTAAGGACAAAAATGTTATAGCTTCGAAAACGTAGACACCACATATAAATTCATTATACTCAAACCGCTAGACACTATCTTATGTAGGTTTTCCATATATTTGCCATCACATTCATCCGTTATATAATAAAATCTTTTTAGTTATCTTTTATTTTACTCACTCTCCTCATTCGTAACCGGGAAGTTCTCCACACTTGCCGCATTCTATACTACTTCACCGTCCGTATTTTGGGTTATTTACACATACATCTAACATTAGCTTCTTCGTTTTCAATTCGTGAAATAATAAACTTCCAAAAGTCCGTTCAATCCTATTGCTTGCGTTCTTCGGATTAAATGATTATCAGTTTCCTGAATTTTCGGAACGGTTACAAGCATAACAATATGGCGTCAACCAAAAAAACATACGAGACATGCTATTTTCTTCTTCTTCTTCTTCTTCTTTTTCTTCTATTTATTATTATTATATTATTATTATTATTATTATTATTATTATTATCATTATTATTATTATTATTATTATTATTATTATTATTATTATCCGTATTTTTCGTTTTCTTCGACGTCTACTTCGCATTTTTCCTATTATTCACAGGCTTATCCGTCTTCTTAGTCTTCGATGTTTTATTCGTATTTTCCGTATTCTTCGCCGTTCAGTCATTATTCCTCGCTCATAGATGAACAAACACGCCATTGTTTTTTAATGACCGGTTGACCTTTCCTCACCCATACATAAACAAACACGTTATTTCTTTTAAGGTCCAGCAGCTTCCTATTATATTTTCCTGTAACAGGGCACGTTATTGATTAAATAAAGGGGTTTTCTCAAGTATAACTTCACATTCGTCAATTTAAATACTTCAAAATTTCTTTCGATTTTTCTGAAACGTACATGCATGATGTGCTATTGGCAAAGTTTTCACTTTCATTAACGGAACATAATTAGCCGTATTATTTAGAAAGCCATTCTTAACATGGGGAGGGTGTTTTGTAACTATTCTGTACTTTCACTTAACAATTTAATAAACAAAACATATCGTAAAAATTGAATTTCGGTCACAAATATTATTTGAAAAATAGCACGGTAACATAGATGCATAAGCACCTTAAGATTTAGATTGTTTCTTGATACTACAATTATTGTTGGAAACATTGTTTCAAATATTTATCTATATACCTACTTCCACACGAGGAATGTATAAAGCATAAGATATCGAGTCTAATGTGGGGTATAGCCAGATTCTAAGCAACCGTGGCCGATAAGAACTTGCTGGTCCGAGTCATTGGCTTCTAGCGCCAATATGTGGTGCCTCAAGCGAGAAAATAATCTACCTTCCGTTCAGAGGAGGAAATTCCTAGGAAGATAGTTTGGTGCACCAACAAAGCTAATCTTTGCCGTAGCACAGAAGAAATTCTGTCACTGTTTAATAGAACTTAACGAGAATGCGGACTGTACTATTTTTTACAGTTGCTTCCCTAGAAAAGACATTATTCCATTTCCCTTGAATAAATACCAGTTTTCTTTTTCTTTTTTTTTTTTTTTTTTGCTGTAGACCATCTACTAGTTGGCCAGTTGTGTACACATCTCAAGATCTCAAGAGGGATAAGAGCCTTCTGCAATGTCTGAAAATGACCCAAGGTTCAACGAGCAGGGTCAGAGATGCGCCGCTGTACAACTCAAGCTCTCTACCGATCCAAGTTATGACAACAGGACCATTGCGAGCACACCCACAATGCGAATCCGGATAGGTCAACGCTTGAGGGCACAGCTCAACGAAGTTTCCTGCCAGGGTTATGTTCTTTGACGTGGTTTCAAGTGAGGGCCACATTATGCCACTTCATATGCTCGAAGTCGGTTTGAAAGTCAACACCAAAGAGTACCTGGATGTGCTGAAGAGTGTGGTGACCCCCCAGTGCAATCAAATGGCCGCTGACAGACCCTATGCGCCGGCCCACAAGTTCAAAAAGACCGAGGCTTGGTTTTAGAAAGAGTGCTACGACTTTGTATCCTTCTCTACCTAGACCCCCTCCTCCTCTGACCTGGACACTGGACTACTTTGCTTGGTCATGCGTCGAGAATATCACCAACAGGACCTCCTACAATACCGAAGCCAGCTTGATCGCCGCCATCCACAGAGTATTCGCCGGCGCTTGTGGAAAAGACATGGTCCCAGTTCTGGACCCTTTCGAGGTGGTGATTGAGGCGGTTACATTGAATAGATGTCAGCTCTACTACATAATCAAGTTAGCTGAATTGATATTTTCAATAAAAAATTTGAAATAAAACTGTAGTATTGTTTTTTTTTAGGGCGACAAATCTATCGTTCCACACTGTAGATAGAATTTTTTTTAAAAGTCAAATTCAATTTTTCAGGTAGTTTTGATTAGTTATATTGTTAGTGAAAGTATCGAATAGTTACAAAACGCCCCACTCCAAATGTTTAACTTGTTCTTTTTTTTTTACAATATACCACCTATCAAGGCCTGAAGGTCACTCGAGGATTAAGGTTCATAGATGTAAAGTGGTAGGGTAGATTGGGTAAAATTTTATTATTTGAATGGACGGCCCAACAAAACCTTGTTTACATTGGATTTGAAGGCTACCATGTGGTAATCGGCTGGGGAGTAGACCAGTGGAACAGGGGTTCCTAATAATAATGTTATTAGTTCAACACGGTCCGTATTCAACATGACTACCGTTTCATGGTTTGGTTTACACTTTTTTCTTTATTAAGCAAACAGTGGATTTAAAAATGAGTTATAATAAAATAATATGCAATGGTAGCTTCCTTCAGTCTTGACAGATTATGGATACCAACTGTAAGGGCGTCTGCGCGTGGAGTGTTTTGTGGCAAGAGTTGCTTAATAATCACCCACACCTTTCCCGAGTCGACATTCTAAAATACCAGTGGCAAGTGGAGGTTCGGAACGACTGGAAATAATGCTGAAGTAAGCAGAAAGCACATACAGCGGCTAGAATTCTCAAATGGTCACCAATTTGGTACTAGCCAGGCGCAACGTTGCTTTATTCGGTGATTTGATGAGAACCAGTGTATCAACGTTATTATGCAATGAAAGGATGTTTTTGTGTCTTATTCGCCGTCTTTTTCCTACTCATCTTCGTCTTCATCGTCTTCATCGTCGCACTCTTCTTCTTTACCTGCATGAAACTTACAGACAATTTCTTACGGGGTGTTCACTGGACATTATTAGTCGCGTGCAAGCGACTCTATAAGTCATTCCGTCGGTCCGTCGGTCGGTCGGTCGGTCGGTCTGTAACACTTTTGTGCTTGGCCTTTTTGGTTAAGATCAAAGGTCTGTTGTTAATAGATGCTGTTCTTAGCTTTTTAAGTTTTTCTCGGTCTTTTGGCCAAGACCAAAGTGTAGCATCTGATCCGGTAGATACTACAAGCAAAGACCAGATGTGGGGGCAACCCCACATACCTGACCTTTAACCAGCTCCAATTTTCCACCTCTCGGGAGCTGGCCCCCTTTTTCCCTTCCCCTCCCTTCACTCCTCACATTAATAATTGGCCTTGTGCCTAATTTGCTCGGTGGGGGAGCAAATAAATACCATCTGATCCGGCAGATACTGCAAGCAAAGACCATATGTGGAAGCAATCCCACATATAAGACCTTGGTCAATGTAGGGGCAACCCTTTATACCAATTGTCACTATCCAGCTCCCCTACTCCCCGGGGAGCTGGTCCCCATTTCCCCTTCACTCCTCACATTAAAAATCGGTCTTGTGCCTTATTTGCTCGGTGTAGGAGCAAATAAATACCCTTTTCTTGGCCTTTTGGCCAAGATCAAAATGTAGTATCTGTTCTTACTACATGCTGTGCTTATTGTGATATAAAGTGGGGATCATTTTATTTTTGTATTAATTTAATGTAAAATGATCACCCACTTTACAACCAGTCAGTCTCAAAGCCATTCAAGTCATTCTCCAGATCATTCAAGTTGTTTTTGAAGGATTGCAGTTATTTTTTAAGCATTCAAGTCATTCTTAAGGTCATCAATTCATCCTTAACTTCATTAAAGTCATTCTAAGTCATTTACTTTTTATTTATTTATTTAAGTCATTTCATTTTAGTTTATCGTTAAGAATTTCATGTCACTGCTACATTCACGCATTGATTCATTGCACGAGAGCTCGCGACTAATGGCTATCGGCCTTGCTGATTGAATAAACGGATTTCCTCAAGTATAACTTTCGATTCGCCAGTTTAAATGCTTCAAAATTCCTTTCAGTGTTTACGAAACGTGCATGCATTACGTACCATTGCCGCCATAGATTGCGCAGATTTTTACTTTTAATAACGGAACATAATAGCGCGTATCAAGAAATATTTCGAAATGACTTTTGTAATGAATAGTTTTTTTGAGACGATATACTTTTAAAATGTCTGCATGATTAAACATTGATTGATTGGTTCAGCCTCTCACCATTTTACGCATGGATGTATTATGCAGGACTGTGCTAAAATACTAACGTTATTATTTTTTGATCCATTTTTAACCTAGGAAGCACTAACAATTAATTAAACAATGTCTACCACGTACAGTGTAAGTACAGTATGTAAAATATAGCACGGTTCGTATTCTGCATACTTACAACACACATGGTGTTATATAACGTCTAGAGTTGTAAGCCATGTTTAGTTTCAGAACAGTTTCCGATGTTTAGTTGTTCTATACAAGTCCTGCAAGTGATTGGTTCTCAGTAAACAGTTGGAAGCCTCAGAGTAAAGGAATCTTTCTTCCCGTGTTGACACGAGGAAAGCAACATGCGAAGTTGCTACAGAAAAGGTTTAATTTTTATGGAGCAATTCTGGTTTCTGATTGGTTGGTAGCGGAACGTGATTTAATTCGATTCGTCACTTCCTAGCAGCATCGTTTATAAGCGACTGTGCAGGATCATACCCCATTATAATAAAAAAAAAATTATTGCAATAAATACCAACGCAGTGAACTCTACATCGGTCATGGTAGCCATTCAGCAACTGTAGACGACTATGACAAAGAGTTATTAAGGCAGCCAATGCCCACAAGTAACCGTCTCAATACATAATAACTGAAAGTGCCTTCTAGGGCTCGCCAGTGTCACCAACTAACATTAACCACCTAAAGAGATCACTATCCTCCAGTTAACACAAATAATTCTCATAAACGCCACTAGATGACAGTGCACGCTACTACATGGCAGGGATCGATACTGACCGCCATGCACCGACAGTGACAGTTCTAACGGCAAGTAACCGCCCTAAAGCAACAAAAATCGCCAACTATGAAAGCCAGTGAATTCCGCTAGCTGCTACTGGCAGACAATACAAGTCAGTGAAATCCAGATGCTTTCATTTTGGGCACCGGTGGCAGTTGCCGCAATTTTTTGAGCAGAGGATGATTACCATTAGCAACCGCCGCAATCTACCTGTGTTCTGTGGTAATCTTTCTTAGCTGTTCATCAAAAGTCTGTCTATTACGTCCCACATACGATAATGCACTAATCAAAGGTGATTCTGTTTTCGGGGAAGGAGGATACCGTAGCTGTTCTGGCTTTGTGTCATATTTCCACTGAGCAACGCCAGTACACGAGTCCTGCTAGTATGTTATTTTGTTTTAGCGCGTAAAAAAATAAGAAAACTTATAGTCTGTTGACTTAGAATGAGTTCTGCATACCAAATTGATGGTTGAATATTGTTATATTTGTGCTCATTTTTTGCATGAAGCACTAATCCTTATTAATCCCTAACTGTGCATCGAACGGATACTACAATACTTCGTTCATTACATTTTATTAAAACAAAAGTCCATACAAAATTTTAGCCAGATCGGCCCAGTAGCTTGCTAGAAACCTTCTAGAGTAAATGTGGTGTTGAGGTGATTAATCCCGATTAATCCCTGATTGTGCATCGAATGGATACTATAATACTTAGTTCGCTGCACCTTACCATAAAAAGGCTATGCAAAATTTCAGCCTAATAGATTCCGAGACAAAGTGGGGCGGACATATAGGCCGACTATAATATAGATGATTGGAAACGATGGGTAAAATGGGTAGAAAATGATTATTTAAGAATGCATCTCGAGAAGTATTTGTTGGCATTTGACTTGAAGACGACCAGGTTGTTAATCTGCAGTAAAGAAGTCCAATGATATTGAATGAAACTGAGATATTTAAAAAAAATAATAATTAGTCCAAAATCTTTCTTGCCAACTTTTTACTCTAACCGACCGTTCTCTCTCCCCCCCCTCTCTCTCTCTCTCTCAGTTGTCCAATAAAGAAGACTGCCCTGTGCTATCCCCCTTCATTCCTTTTCACGGCAGTCATTGTCCTCATATGCAAATTAAGTATATTAATAAACTGTCTATGGACGAAATTTTTTTTTTATTTCTGTTTCCTTTCTTGATTCTGTCACGCAACAGCATAAATAGACGCGCACGTTTTTCATTATTATTTGCGTCATGGCCGTCAGTTTTATATGGGCTGTTCGGTCAACATCGTGAACTGCAAACTATAAATCTATGCGACTAACATGATTAATCCATCGTTCTGGTAAATGGTTTGTGTTTTGTTAAGTTGAACATTTTTGATATAATGCGAATCAGATTAAATTAGATTTATTATAACAACAGTAGGTCATTGGCATGATGTACATAAAAAAAGCATCCTCAGTTTTAACCAAAATCGGCGTTGCATTAAAATCATGTTTATCATGAAGAACATCGTAGGTTTCGTTTTTTTTGTTTTGTTTTTTTTAACTTTTTTTCGTTTTTTTAACGTTTTTTTTTTTTTTTAAACTTTTTTTCATATTATTACTTGGGGCGTAAGAGGCTATCATAGTAATCGTTGGTAGTAGAAATTTGGTAAATTGGATTACTTATGAGAATGGCTCATCAAGAACTTGTTCACGTTGCATTTGAAGACGACCATATTGTAGTTAAATGGAAAGCAGGAAAACGGAACAAAGTTTCACAGGCGCGCAGTTCTAAGAAAGAGGCATTGTTCATGGGATCTATATTTAGGCACAAATAAAGAGTGGGGAAAATTATTGATAGTGGTTTCAGCTAGACGAGTGATTTTCGTGAAAGTCAAGCAAGAAGGGAGCATAGATTGGAGCACAGACGAGCACTTGCCATGAAAATAACGATAAAGTAGAGAAAGGCTCGCAACGTCTCTTCTGTTGGAAAGAGGTTGCAGGAAAGAGAAAAAGACATACCTCAGTAGGCTACCGAATCTATTTTGAACTCTGCCATAGCAGGATACATTGCTTCTAGCAGCTCCTGCCCAGATGTGGTAACAGTACTCCATCTTTTGACGTACTTGGCTCTCATACAAGTAGAGAATTGCATCAGCAGTGAGATATCTACTGGAGCGGTAGAAGAATATCACCATTTTTCCAACAACGTTGGCAACAGATTTGATGTACGTGTTCCATTTTACTGTTCTTCTCTGACTATAATTTTTACTTCGTCCTGTAACGGTTACATCGGCTGAAACGTTGTGAAAAATAATTTTCTAGATGAAAACAATAGTCCGAAAATTCCAAATAATGCGAAGACCCAATCGTCATCTCAAAAAGTCAGAAACGTAATATTGAGGATAATATTAAGTAGGTTTTACCAATCGAGTGAATGTGGTATTTTGACGACTAAAACTAGTTTAGAGAACAGACCAAAAGCTGACTCCCACCCGACATATTTTACAGAAATAAAAATGTCAGTCGCTAGATTCAAATTTTATTAGATAGAAAAAAAAAATCTCAAGAACTGGCAGAAAAACGGTTAAATTTGCAACATTGTCGATGTTCTCCTGACTACTTTTCAAACAAGCACAGAACACATTGAACCGGATTGAAAATAAATCTAAAAAGAAGAGCATTAACTCTTAACTGTCAAAGTGTACTTTCAACTCGCCTTTCAAAACAACAAACAAAAATACAAAAAAAACAAAAAAAAAAAAACAGAACAATATATCTTACTCTTATGGCTTGTCAGCCAAACTGGTCTGCAAAATATATATATAACCCTTATCCTCGAGTGGCATCCGGTCCTTGATAAGCGATGATTCTTATGTAAAAAAAAATACAGGTGGCTCAACAAGTGAATAAGGAGTTTATTTATGTTCGTGCATCAGTTGCGCGTTATCTTCCCTCACGCATTGGTTTTACGATTAAAAAATTGATTGCATAAAACATATTCTGGCGATAAAGGGTTAAGAAGAACAGAAGGTACAACGGACGAAACGTAGTGAATATGAGAATCACGATGGGGGGGGTAATGCAGTCTCGAACTAACAAAGAGACGTGTTTCTTTCATTTAAAAATGAACTCATCATTTATTTTAAGATGCGTGTGATCATGTCATACGAAGAATATTAATGAGCTTGGAATGAACTTTTGTCCTATGATGTTATCGATTGCGTCATGGCCGTCAGTTTTATATGGGCTGTTCGGTCAACATCTGGAACTGCAAACTGTAAATCTATGCGAGTTAACATGATTAATCCATCGTTCTGGTAAATGGTTTGTTTTGTTAAGTTGAACATTTTTGATATAATGCGAATCAGATTAAATTAAATTTATTATAACAACAGTAAGTCATTAGCATGATGTACATAAAAAAGCATCCTCAGTTTTAACCAAAATCGGCGTTGCATTAAAATCATGTTTATCATGAAGAACATCGTAGGTTTCGTTTTTTTTTTTTTTTTTTAACTTTTTTTCGTTTTTTTAACGTTTTTTTTTTTTTTTTAAACTTTTTTTCGTTTTTTTTTTGTTTTTTTTTTACTTTATTTTTCATAAGGCATATTATTACTTGGGGCGTAAGAGGCTATTATTGGGATCGTGTCTAAGGGGGTACTGTGAAGAGTTTAGCAGTGAGTTGTCTGCCCACATTACATTTAAACTTCTGCAGATTACTACAGCCGGGAAAGCAGGCAACAGGGGGGGGATTCTAAAATCTAGCATTCTGATGCAAGAAATTATTAGAGTAGAAAGCTTTTAGGAATCTAGGAACCTCAACAGTGAAGGGGTGGGATTTTGCTGCTAGTCGGATTAATCGGGAGTATGTACGGCGAGATGGCGCAAGTACTATGTATTCGTCAGAGCACATTTCATTAAAGTGCTTGTAACACTGGGGCGATGGGACAGAGATTGGGGCTTGGTTGACAGTTCAAGACTGTTAGTGTTAGGTATACAGATTTGATTACAGTTTACGTTTCTTCTTCGTCGTCTTCTCCGTCGTAGTTATTGTTGTGATCGTCTCATTTTTTTTTTTTTCTTCTGTTTTTCTCTATTCCGTTTTCTCTTCTACGCACGGTGAGGAAGCGATAATTAACCGATATTTGGACTTTTGTTTTGGTTCTTCCAATATTTGCATCCTGTATGTCTTTGATTCTTTATACTTCATCCACGCCAACTACTACTTCTTTTGACGTAAATGATGAACAAGTTTTTGGTTCTGCAAATACGTTCGATCGTTTTCCTCTTGCAATGAACGCCATTTTTCCCTACTTACATTTTGTTTCATAATTCCAATTTTTTTTTTTTTATTTCTTTATTCAATTTTCACCCCAAACAAGGCACAGTGCCACTTTGAAGCAAGGGGCTACTATTAGGGACTTAATTAGCGGGGCCATTATGAAGGGAGATGAGTAGAAAGATGTTTGTTAACATTACACTTGAACTTCTGCATATCAGTGCAGTTGGGAAAGCAGAATCCTGGAAGGGAGTTCCAAAGACCCGCAGTTCTGGGGAAGAAACTATTGGAGTAAAAGGCTTTCTTGCACCTAGGGATCTCTACTGTAAAGGGATGAGACTTACCAGCTTGTCGAGTTTGTCGGGGGTAGTTACGTCGGGGAGGTACAAGTGTTTGCAGTTCGTCAGAGCATTCACCATTAAAGTATTTGTAGAACAGGCAGAGTATCGGTAATTTAATCGATAATCTAATATATAAACGAATATATGTCTGTATGTCTGTCTATCTGTCTCTCTTTCTCTCTCTCTCTCTCTCTGTCTCTATATTTTCAAATTCTATCTCCTCCGAAACCAAAAGTCGCAGAGCGGCGCGGAAGGCTCTCAATGATTGGATTTTTTTACGGGCCGTTTTTTAATGGGTTTTTGACCGGTTAAAATTGTTTTTAATAGGTCAAAAATGGGTCAAAATTAAAAAAAAAATCGTTAAACATTTCATCTTAGTTTATTTGCATTTTTTTATTTATAATCGGTTTATACACGTGTCACGATGGTACAGTGGTAACGTCACCAGCTTTGAATTCTACGGTTTTAGTTTCGGTTCTAGCTGATAGCAACTAAATACTATTTTTTTTTTTTTACTTTTGAAATCATAACTCTATAATAATATATACGAAATCTGGACAAATTAAAATATCATATTTTACGCCCGAGCACCCCCTCCCGCTTGTTAAACGATATTTAGACTTTTAATTTTTTCTCTTGAGTTTGTCTTTTAATTGCATCCTGAATGTTTTTGATCTTTGAAAATTTTTCATGAAGAGATTTTTAGTTCTGCTATTTTTCGGATCTTTTTTTTTCTCCCGATTTTTCATTTTTCTCTGTTTTAGATAGTTTGATTAGTAATAATGTTTTTAAACAGTTTTGAATCAGATTACTGATTTAGGTCTAAATTATTATAAAATCATCTATATATATATGCATATATATATATATATATATATATGCATATATATATATATGTATATATATATATGTATATATATATCTATATCTATCTATATCTATATATATATATATATATATATATATATATATATATATATATATATATATATATATAAGGCAAGTAGGGGTAGGGGTTCTCGAGAGGGTTACTATTTTGGAGAACTATTATATACTCCCTAGATCAAAATATCTACGATTTGCAAACGGACATCGTCTCTACATTTATTTGGATCGACTTTTATAAAATTCCCTCTATTCCGCCCTTTCGCGCGTTTGTTCATCTTTTTCGTATAAATAAAGCAAAACTCATCGAAGCAAAGCCATCAGCGGTCTTTCATGTCGGGACGTCTTGAAAACAATTAGCTTTGATCAACGTTGGGGAAAACCCTTCATACCAGACAATTGCTATTCATTTGAGAGTTCCCCTTTTTCGGGGAGCTCGGTTTCCCCAACATTGTGGAGAAATAAATAAATGAAACGGCGGAAAGCTGAACTGGCCTTCAGCCAACGTTCATTTCTGCGCCTCATTTACTTAACAAGTCAACTTTTTGATTGACATCGATAAATTTGAACGCTTTTCACTTCCTCTCGCATCTTAGCGTAGCGGTAAGATCTCAGCTTTTCTTTCACTTTCTTTTCCGCCTTCGCGTCACGGGTTTGAAACTGCCTACCTACTAACACTTTTTTCCCCAAACACCTGGGTAACGCCGGGCACTCCGACTAGTATTAGAATCAGTCTTGAAATACACACTCTTATATATATATATATATATATATATATATATATATATATACATATATATATATGTGTGTGTGTGTGTGTGTGTGTGTGCGCGCGCGCGCATGTAACCGCGCGGACGCGCGTATGGTGGCTTTATGCAAATGATAAGTCTTGTGCGAAGTGACGTCACGGCGAGGAAGAAAGAAAAAGATCTAAAAAGAAGATGTATGGCCTGAAAGAAAGAAAAACAAACAAAAGAAATAAACTGGAAAATCAACCGAAGTAACGTCCCTTGGTCTATTATAAAAAGGCATAATATAAATTAATAATGAAAGTGACACAAATTATCTTTGTTGTAAACTTGTCTTCCCCCCCCCTGAGCGTTTGGTATGCGAGACATATCTATACATATACATATAAAAAAAGAAAAAGGAAAAAGAGAAGAAAGACTTATGAACTTATATATATATGTATTATCATCTTTTGAAATTTGTATATATTACCTATACGTTCTTTAATTGTGTTCATTAAAATAAAAAAGGAATATATATATGTATATATATATATATATATATATATATACATATATATATATGCGTGTTGAATTGATTCTCTTATCATGTTAAAAATATATGCTGAAACTTTTCTGACCTACCATTTCTTATAACGACAGACAGCCGATTGCTAAATAAATCTATCTATCCATCTAATATCTTATTCCATAAAACTCACAAGCATTTAGACCGTGTTTAAGTCAAGAAGGGCAGATAACTGTTATCCCCATTTAAAATGCTCTTTTTGATACGGACTGACACGTAGCACCTTAGCAGCCTTCCCTGCGAACTGAGGAAATTATTTATTTTTTTTTATTAATTCACCACGATCGGATAATAAAGCAAACTTCAAAAGGGGCACGTCACATGGGAACCTGAATTTTTATTAAATGGATAAATAAAAATCAAAAGGATCTTTAATTTTCTTGGAAAAGTAAAATTATACGGACACCATTTACTGGGAACTTTGTAAAAAAATTTTTTTTTTTTCAACATATAGACAACATTACATTGTACATAGTCAAAAGAAAATTTACTGACTTAAATTGCATCAACTTGCTATATAACCAACAAAGATGGATGGGGTAGAAGATTTTTTCCATAGCGCCATCACTGGAAAAGCTAGAAATGATGAGGAAAAGTGTCTTGTTGAAAGTCGGAGATAAGCTAGAATCGGAAACCTAAAAGTCAATGAGAAAAGAAAAACTAATCCGAATAATATCTGAGCACATGGTGGACGAGCAAATCTTCGATCTAGAGGTACTAAACAGGCGAAGCGATCAATCTAATAGAGTTAGAAAAGTACAAGCTACAGACGTGGCTAGAACTTGAGAAGGCCAAGTTAGAGCAAGAGATGAGACTAAGGGAAATTAATCTATCGGAAAGAGTGCGAGAACCGAACCAGTGTATATTCGACTTAACGAAACAAGTACGGTTAGTACCGAAATTCGTGGAAGCAAACGTAGACGAGTATTTTCCGCATTTCGAAAATACGGCAACCAACTTAAATTGGCCGAAAGACAAATAGGCGCTACTTGTGCAGACCACACTTGTCGGAAAAGCACAGAAAGCTTTTACCACACTTTCAGCGGAAGAAAAGTAAAGATTACGATGTAGTTAAAAAAAAAAAAAACAATATTGCAGAGCTTCGAACTTGTACCCGAAAAGTAGAGGCAAAAGTTCAGAGCGCAAAGGAAGACTGATGTTCAGTCGTTCAAGGCGTTTGTCAACGAGAAGTAAAGGTTGAAAGGTTGATGAACAAATGGTTCAGTGCGAAAAGAGTAGAAGAAGACGCTGAAGAAATAAAAGAACTAATATTGATGGAAGAGACATTGGCAGAGGAATTCCAGATTTACCTAAATGAAAAGAAAATCAAGTCTGGTAGCGAATTAGCGATATAAGCCGATGGATATGTGATAACCCGTAAGAGAGGCAAGAACAGACCTACTTTAACAGATCGGACAAACAATCTGAGAGAACCCACTATAAAGAGAAAGAGTATGGTGGAAGGTCGGGCGGCACCGACAAAGAAGCCGAACCACACTATGTGCTATAGCTGCGGACAGCCTGGGCATATAGCCATTAACTGCAGGTTAGGGCGTGGACCTGAGATGAAAACAGCAGGAGATGCCAAACCGCAAGGAGTTATATCGTCGACGCATGAAGATAAGATTTACCGACCCTTCACAAGAAAATGAAAGATTGTAAATGAAACAGGAAATAGCACCCCCGTGTCCATATTAAAGGACACGGGTGCTGCACAATCCTTAGTTTGGAGGAAACGGTATCACACAATCGGACGATAGGCTTCGTAGCAATACAAGGAGTGGGAGGAAAGGCGATGAAAATTCCCTTGAAAGAAGTGAAACTCACAACAGGAAAAATAAATAAGAAAATAATAGTCGGAGCAGGGAAGGAATTCCATATAAAGAATACAGACATTTTACTGGGGAACGAAGCTCAGATTGAATTATCCCGAATATATGCGGGAGGAGGGCATACATATAACCTGCGAAGTAAGAAACAAAATATAAGTGAAAAGATTCCGTTGCTAAATAGACCATGTAAGGAGCTGAAAAAAGCACAGAGGCGCGACAACAGCTTAAAAAGGCTATATGAGCAAGTGGGTAAACCGATATATGGAAAACACACTCATCAATATTACGTGGAAGATGGAAAATTGAAATGGCGTTATCAGGCGGCGGAGTGTAACACACAATGAAAAAACCCAGGAGTGTATCGGAGACCTGCGGAAAAACTTGAAGGATGACAGAAACCTACCTGAGCAAGTCTCAGAAGATGCGACGCCTCTGTTATGTTATAATAGTTCTCTTACCAACGAGAAAGCCCCCATTCGACGCCAAATTACAAGGCCCTTATACAATAATGGAGACGGTTGATGACCTGCATTATAAAGTGAATATCCCAAACAGACGGGATAAGATACAATTATGCCATATAAATCGGATCAAGAAATATGTAGAGCGAACAAACGAACTTGAATTATCGTGGGGAAAGTCGGAACAGTCCGGAGCAAGGACACACTGATGGATGACAGCGTTCTGATCAGAAACACCCCAATAAAATTATGCAACTCCGAAATAATGGCAAACATAGAAGAAAAACTGGGCCACCTATCAGAAAAGGAACGAAATGAGTTATCCGAGGTCATAAATTAATGTCCAGGAATATCCTCGGATATTCCTAGAAGAACAAATGCCACATTTCACAACATCGAATTAACCAAAGATCAACCCATTAAGCAATACCCATATCGAGTGAACCCCAGAAAAAGGGAGATAATACACAGGGAAATCGAATATATATATTGGAAAACAGAATAATTGAACCCAGCCAAAGCCTGTGGGCGCCCCCTTGCGTATTGGTAGACAAACCAGACGGATATGTTCGATTCTGCATTACAAAAACCCGAACGACCTAACCAAAGAAGACTCCTATCCAATCTCACGAATGGAGGATTGCATAGACCACATTGGAAAGGCGAAATTTATTACCACGTGCGACCTTGTGAAAGGATACTGGTCAGTACCTTTGACAGACCAAGCTAAACTTTAATCCGCATTTGTAGTTCCGTAGGGAACATGTTACTATAATGTGATGCCTTTTGGGATGAGAAATTCCCAAGCCACCTTTATGAATCTAATGAATAAGTGTTTAGCGGGCATCCCAAAAGTTGGTGTTTATATAGATGACGTTATCATCTATAATGAAACGTGGGAAATACATCTGAAGAGCATAAGACAAATCTTTAATCGGTTGGAGGAAGCAAACTTAACTATCATCCTGGAGAAAAGCGAATTTGGGAAAACAGAAGTGCATTACTTGTGGCACATCGTAGGATATGGACACGTTAGTCCTAGCGAAGTTAAAGTAAAACACATAAGGGAATATCCAAGGCCAAGAAACGTAAAGGGAGTCTGAAGATTCTAAGGAATGGCAGGATATTATCGAAAATTCTGTCGAAATTTCTCCGAGATAGCACCCCCCCCCCATGACGAACATTTTAAAGAAAGGAATAAGATTCTAATGGACACCGGAATGTCAGGAATCTTTTCAGATGATAAAAGACATGTTGAGTACGGAACCTGTGCTATTAGCACCAGACTTCGAGAAATTTCTATGGATTTGCTGATTACCGCATAAGATGAAACTAAAAGAATTATGAGTGTTTTTTTTTTCTCTGGTGAGAAGAATAAGCATTCTTTGAAACTCCACGGATAAAAGATTACCTAACGCAACAGTTTCGGAGTATTCTGCCGAATAATAAAAACTAATTGTAAACTTCTATTTTACAGCTTTGTTCTTACTATGATATATATGTGTGTGTGTGTGTGTGTGTGTGTGTGTGTGTGTGTGTGTGTGTGTGTGTGTGTGTGTGTGTGTGTGTGCTAAACATACCGACTAACGTGACATGTGAGTCTGCACGTGTTTCATCGAATTTCTACTCTCGATGGATTCTCCATTTGATTTATTGGCTTCAAGAAAAACAAGAACTCAGGTTCACAAGAGAAATGTTATGAAATCCTAGCTGGTCGTAAATAACAATGAAATGTGTGGCCATTTGACAATATCAAGTTGTGGCTAAAAGAAAACAAATAATATATTTTGGCACGGCGCATAGAATATAATGAGTGTTCTATCTCATGCAATATGCATGAGTACCAGTGAAATATGACAATACTTGACGCAAAGATCGTAAGGAAACATTACGAAATCCTGTCAGTGTTGGAATGTGAATAGATGCGAATTTACTATTTATACATATCGATTTAAAAATAGATTTCTATCTATTATGATCGCATTATATATATTATTTTTGTTTATTTTTCATTATATATATATATATATATATATATATATACTAGCATGGGTGCCCGGCGTTGCCCGGGTGTTTGGAGGTGTATATTGAGCAAAAAAAAACGGTCATTTTTTTTTACCTTTGAACCCTTGTATTAACCCTTAACATTTATTGTTTTGAGCTCAAACAAAGTTATAAAGTTAGATCTATATCTAAAATTTCAAATGTTTAGACCCCAAATTGTCGGAGGAGTTTGGTAGAGTTTTCAAAGGTCAAGTCGTTGAACTTTGACCCCTTAACAGCGAAATTTCTGGCCGAAACCCAATCACATAAATTTTCCCAGATCTCAATACGCTGTATATTAAATTTTGAGTCTGTAGACTAAAAATTGACAGAGTTATTGCGTAGGGAAATGTACATAAACATACAGACACGTTCACTTATATATATATATATATATATATATATATATATATATATATATATATATATATATATATATATACACTAGCATTTGAGCCCGGCGTTGCCCGGCTATTTGGATGTGTCTGTTGAGCAAAAAAAAAAAAAGCAAAAATAAAAAGTGGAAGTAGGAAGGCAGGCTCGAACCCGTACCGCGAAGGAAGAAAAAAACGAAAACCTTACGTCTATGCTGTTACGACCACCGCCAAACCGGAAGTGACATTTTTGAAAATTAACGCTAGACAATCGAAAGGAGAGGATGACTTTCCAAAATATCGGCGAAAAAAGCGACCCCGCCTGTCGAAAAGTTCCCAGTTGAAGGTAAGATATTAATGTTTTTAGTCAACTTTTCGATATTTGTCGTCTGGAAGGTCGGACTTTAAAACGATACTGATCTTGATAAAATCCGTCGACTCTATTGAAATTTTAAGGCAGACATGCAAACATACATACGTACATACATTTATATATTGGTAACTAAAAATTTTCGACCCAAACCTATTAAAAAGCTTGCCTTATCTCTGAATACCTTTTATGTCAAATTTCAAATGTTTAGACCAGAAATTGTCTGAGTAATTTGGTAGAGACTGAAGAGGTAATTTTTTAAAAACTTTGACCCTTATTATGACCCCTTAACATTTATTGTTTTGTGCTCAAATCAAGTTATTAAGTTAGATCCCTGTCCAAGAAACCTATATCTAAAATTTTAAGTGTTTTAATCCGAAATTGTCGGAGGAGTTTGGTAGAGTTCTCAAAGGTTAAATCGTTGAACTTTGACCCCTTAACAGCCAAATTTCTGGCCAAACACGGATTACAAAGATTTTCCCAAATCTCAGTACTCTGTATATCAAATTTCGAGTATGTTAACTGAAAATTGAGAGAGTTATTGCGTAGGAAAATGTAGACACACGGACACAGACACGTTCACATTTATAGATTAAACAAAAATATATACGTATACATAAATATATATGGAAATAATTTTGTGTCTACTGTAAACTTTTTACACAAATATCATGCAAGTATAAATCATGTAGAATATCTGCATGAATATAATTACACGGAATAGTTAACTCTAGATGATCATCCCTTAAGAAAACCGAAAACCTAATAGGGAATTAATTAAAGTGAATGTTTAAAAGAATATGCAAATTAGCTAGATCTTTTGCTAGTGAATCCAATTCATGAACCCATATATAAGAAAATTGTATTTTTAAAAAATAAATAGAAAAGAGGGCTTTTAATATGAATATCAATACACACAAAAGAAAAACGAATTCACAGGAGTATAGATAGACTAGCATTTCAGCCCGGCGTTGCTCTGGTGTTTGGAGAAGTATGTTGAGCATAAAAAAAGCGGTAATTTTTTTTTACTTTGACCCCTATTATGATCCCTTAACATTTATTGTTTTGGGCTCAAATAAGGTTATTAAGTTTCATCCATGTCCAAGGAACCTATATCTAAAATTTCAAATGTTTAAACCCAAAATTGGCGGAGGAGTTCGGTAGAGTTCTCAAATGTCAAATCATTGAACTTTGACGCCTTAACAGCCAAATTTCTGGCCGAACACGGATTACAAAGATCTTCCCAAATCTCAGTACCCTGCATATCAAATATCGAGTCAGTAAATTGAAAATTGAGAGAGTTATTGCGTAGGAAAATGTACACACACAGACATGTTCACTTTTATAGAGTAAACAAAAATATATACGTATACATAAATATATAAGGAAACAATCTTGTGTTTACTGTAAACTTTTTACGTAAATATTATTCAAGTATAAATCATGTAGAATATCTGCATAAATAGAATTACACGTAATAGGTAACTAAAGATGATCATCCCATAAGAAAACAGAAAAAACTAATAGGGAATTAATTAAAGTGAATGTTTAAAAGAATATGCAAATTAGCTAGATCGTTTGCTAGTGAATGCAATTCGACGACCCATATATAAGAAAATGTTATAGAGAGGGTTTTTAATATGAATATCAATACACACAAAATAAAAACGAATTAATAGCAGTAAAGATAGATAGGTATAGATTGTCACGGTCAGCTGGTTTGTAGCCAGATTTGAAACCCGAATTGCCATTTACATGAAATGCGATTAGCAGTCAAGTGGATTTCGATTACTGTGTTGTATACACCTTGGCTTTAGTATTAGTTCTTGCAAGTATGTGTGTATTTGCCTGTGTGGCTGAGTACCATTTTTTTCCAACGAAGCGAATGACCTCTCTAAGAAGTTCGTCTCGCAGACACAAAATCCATTATCCGACGTTGGGTGTTTTTGATTCATTGTCTCCAAAAATAGAAGTCAACAGAATGGAAACTAATCGATGCCAAATAAGAATTGGTTGTAAAGATGAATCGAATTTGTCAGCGGTCGACATGATGATGTTGGGTTCAGAAAACAAAGGTATATGTGTCAATCACAAAGGGAGACAAATCAAGCTTCTTTTCAAGTCATAAGGCGGATAACTTTGATACGTGTAGGAATATACAAGTATAAACAGAAACCAAAATAGACTATTGCATAAAAATAACAATTTCTGTTGAACTGTGATTAGCGAATGTATTTGGTACATTGGGTTTTTGGGAGGGTTTTTTTTTTTTTTTTTTGTATTACACTTAATTTTTGACCAGATATTATCTATTTAAAAACAAAAAAAAACAGAAATGAAAATATACTTAGTTGACAAATATTTATTAACAAAAAAATCAAATTACTCATATGCAAAAGTATTTAGCACACTGTCAAATTTCATTCTTAAGTAGTCGTTTCATTTTGCTACAATACTTTTAACCAATCAGAAATTTCATTTTTAAGCATTCATTTAATCTTGCTACAATATTTCACCCAATCACAAGGCATCCCAGGGTTTGGATAACAGCTTTCGGACACTGCGCAGGTTGTCTCTTTCATTATTGTTTTAAAATGGTTAAATCGAAGGAATTGGCTAATGATATGCGCCAGGAAATCATAGCAAAGTCTAAAGATGGAAAGGGATACAGGAAAATAGTTTTAGAACTAAATTTGGTGGTGAGTACTGTTGGCTCTGTCGTGAGAAATTGGAAAACAACGGGCGGTAATAATAAAAATTACTCAAGGAATGGTCAGACACGTACATTAAATGATGTTACTGCTCTTTATACATACATATATATATATATATATATATATATATATATATATATATTTACATGGGGGTCACCACTTATCAAGGCCCGAAGGCCACTCAGGGATAAGGATTATTGCGTGTACAGTAATCAATGAGATAGTATTGTAGTAATCATTAGTATTGGGGGTTTTGATAGAGTGTCTTACTTAGGGGGGGGGCGGTTTGTCAGGAGTTTGTTTATGTTGGACTTGAAGACGTCCAAGTTGTAGTCAGGTGGGAAACAGGCAAGCGGCAGAGAGTTCCACTGGCGTGCAATTCTAAGAACGAAGCTTTGTTCATGGGATCTACGTTTGGATTTAGGCACAGATAAAGAGTGGGAAAAATTATTGACAGCAGTTTCAGCCAGACGGGTGTTTCTCGTGAAAGATTGGCGATGGGGGGGGGGACGAGAGATTGGAGCTCAGACGAGCACCTAACATGGAAATAACGATAAAATAAAGACAGGCTCGCAACGCGTTTCTTCTGTGGGAGAGAGGTTGCAGGGAAGAGAAAAGGGCATCCCCCACTAAACCACGAAGTCTATTTTGTACTCTGTCAAGGCAGGATAGGCTGTTTTTAGCAGCTCCTGCCCAGATGTGGCAGCAGTACTCCATCCTTGGACGTACTTGGCTTTTATATAGATAGAGAATTGCATATATATATATATATATATATATATATATATATATATATATGTGTGTGTGTGTGTGTGTGTGTGTGTGTGTGTGTCCATTTACATATACAACTTATAAATAAACAAAAAATTAAAAGATAACTTTGAACATATTCCAGAAATCTAACATCGTTTATTTATCTGATAAGCTTCACTTGTATCTCCTGCATCTTTAGGATGTCGTTTTATTTAAGTCTTTTTGAAATACTATCAAAGTCAATACATCTGACCTTGCTTATCTCTCTTTCCTCCCCCCCTCCTCTCTCTCTCTCTCTCTTTTGTTATGGCTAAATACAGACCAATCAACATGATGATTAAAAAATCAAAAAGGAAAATAAAGGTTAGCTAATCAGGTTTCGTTCCTCGCTCAACAGAGCTAAATCGAGCAAAATACGATTTAAAAAAAAATAGTCATGAATATGGTGGGGAGAGTAAAAAAAAAACGAAAAAAAAAAAGCGGGGGGGGGTACATAGAAACTAAATTAAGTCCTAAAAGATTTTATTTTTGATTGCAAAGAGAAAATCTCAAAGACTTAAAGAAAAAATAGTTTCTAGAATTTTTAAAGGAAAGGATAAGTGTGACTTACTCAAGATTGTAACACTGAAATTCGTGGCACAACCATGGTTATATATTTGTAATTCATATGAAAAACTAAGAAAAAAAAATGACTATGATGGAAATATGGGTACAAGTGCAGTACTTTCCACCCTCAAAATATCCTTTAAAATTCCCACTATTATGGGGTTTCGGGGGTGCTGAAAACGTAAATAACGTATAAAATTAATGTAAAAGAGTATTTTCCAAGATATGAAATAAATTATAGTTTCAAAAAGTAGAGGATCACTTTTCTATATTAATTTAAAGTAAAATGAACACCCACTTTATAGCTGTTTTTTTTTGGGGGGGGGGAGGTCTGTTTTTTTTAGGGGTAGTATTTGTTTTGTAATTGTTGCCTTATACACTGTAAAATTTACCTTATGTATGAAAACAAAACTTTTTAACCAATTAATAAATCAATGAACATATGTTTCACGTCAAATGTAAAATTATTGATATTTTATTTGCTCCACATATTATTTCTCTCGATTTCATTCAAAACAAGATGCTGGTAAGTTTAGCAATTGCTTAATGGTGACCCTTTTTATTCATGCGCAGTCATTTTTATCCAATATTCTTAGTCGCCACTTATAATCATATTCATTGCTAACGTGGATTTTGATACATCAACACCCTTGCCCCACGACTATATACTACGTAAGACATGGCCCATGCTTTAAAAGAAGACATCAGTGTTACCTGTTTCGGTCGTCACAGTAACTTTGAAATTCGTTAATCGTAAGGCCTGATAGGTAGCCATTGCTTTCAAGACTAACGTACAGCCCTTGATATTCCCAAATATTCATCCATCTGGTACTGGCCATGGTCAACGTTGCTTAACTTTAACAAGAACGGATAAATTATGCGGATGCACGTTACACAAAAAAGGGCTGAATATATTTTTCATTTTTTTTTTTCTTTGAAGATTGTAATGCTGAGTATGGGACCGCCAAACCAGATGCCAACATTCTCCTGCTTTTTATTGAAACCAATCGGGAGCTCTTTTTAGTATTCTCGTTGTTCCCTTAAGTGCAGTTGTCTGGATCTCTTTTGCACTTGGTTCACCAGGAATATTAGTTAGGTAGGACTTCAGGTTCTTATTCATAAGCCCTGTATGTGCGTGTATGCGCTTGTTATTGAGAAAGGGTTAGTTTATGAATTCGTGTTGGACAGAGAAGGCAGGCGATGTAATTAAATAGATTGAATGAGACATAAAGAGAGAAAGAGAGATTATGTGTGGGAGAAAATGCATGTAAGATGAGAGAAAATTCACATGTGTGTGAGAGAGGGGGAACATCATGGATAAGTAGATTTGTTGAATAAACAAGGGGCGATTATGTTAGTAAGAGATAGTGAGAGAGATAGAAAGAGAGAGAGAGAGAGAGAGTGAGGGGTGACAGACATAGAGAGAGAGTTGTTGAATAAACAAGGGGCGATTATGTTAGTAAGAGATAGTGAGAGAGAGAGAGAGAAATAGAAAGAGAGAGAGAGAGAGAGAGAGAAAGTGAGGGGTGACAGACATAGAGAGAAATTTGTTGAATGAAGAAGTTGAGTGCCTTAATGTACATGTGAGGGTTAGAAAGGGGAGATAATTAGTTTTTAGCGTTTCATTCGCAAATGTTATCTAATCCGGAATATTAATCGTGAATCGTTCACCAACAAAAGACGAATAGAATTCCTCTGACCCTGGAGGTCAAATTAACGGATTTAAGTGGCCTTTTTTTTTTCTTTCTCTCTCTCTCTCTTTTTTTTTTTTTTTTTTTTTTGTTTAACTCGGTTTAGAATTTAAGACTTTAAATATGGCGGCCAAAATGAAGAATTGTGAATTGAACATTTTTTCTCGCCATTGATACAATTTAAAAGATATAGAAACAAAACCAAAAACATGAACCAAACGGATTTTGTTCAAAGGTATGTTGCAGGCTACTAGATCCATTCTGTAGGAGTTTTTCTTTCAGGTAGAATAATTCTTGCGTGGCAGGCCTTTATAGTAACAACAAACTTGTGCTATTATATAGGGTGTCCCAAAAGAAGCTGAATCGATCAAATATAAGCTAGAACGATAGAAGCATCAAATTAGCGAAAAAAAGATTTCAGAGCATCTAGATTAACTCTACTAAAGCCATTGTGAGCCGTTACACCATCAAGGAATTGATATTTATTGTAGAGAGGTACTTTCAGTTGAATTTAAATTTCAAATCCGTCAGCTTCTTTTGGGACACCCTGTATCTCTTAGCAGTAGCAGCAGCAGCTGTAGTAGTAGTAGTAGTAGTAGTTGTTGTTGTTGTTGTTTATCTATTAGATCTATTACTCTTTCTAATTCTCGTTAAGGTGGTTCTTTTTGTCACTCTAAACTAGGGCTAGGACAACAGTATATTCTTTTCATTCTTTCGACTCTCGAGTGTGTATCCGTTGATATAGTATATGCTTTTATAAAGAGTGATGGGGGTTCTCGCTTGATTAACTGCGTCTAACTGTGTCGGATATATGCCCGACAGTCAAAATAATGATAAGAATATTCTGTTGTCATAGCCCTACTCTGAACACTTTCTCGCACCTGAGGCTATTCTCTATTTCTACAATTCTACCATCAAACCATATATATTTTTTTTTGTTACATAGGGGTCACCACTTGTCAAGGCCCGGAGGCCACTCGAGGATAAGGGTATGGAATACTGTTGTCATATTTAGGCTGGTGAATCTCTGTCTCATTTGAGGGTTCTTGATAAGGCGCAGAGACGTATCTGTGATTTGATTGACCTCCATCGTTTCTTTTACACTTCAATCTCCTTCTCACAGACGTGATGTTGCTATTCTCAGTCTTTTTTTATATAAATACTATTATGGCATGTTTCTATAGCATTGTCCGATCTATTTCTTGGCTGTCATTGTTCCAGCTCATTTGACTCATTGGTCTAGTTGTCTCCATCAATTCTTTGTTTTAATACCCCATTGTAATACAGCTTCTTATTAGCTTCTTTCCAAGAATTGCAAGGTTGTGGAACTCCCTTCCTGCTCACTGTTTTCTTCCTATCAACAGTTTTGGTCATTTCAAGACTAAGGTCACTAGGTATATCCTGTCTTTTCGATAATTATTTTTCGTTTATGCTTTCTCCTAACACCAAGAAGATTCTCGCCTTGTCCTGAGCGATTTCCATAAAAAATGTAGTAGTACTAATAATAATAGTAGTAGTAGTAGTAGTAGTAGTAGTAGTAGTAGTAGTCGTGTTGTTAATGTGTAGAGTTCGTCTCCCTCTCTTTATCTTTCTTCTTTTCGTTTGTAACAGTCATAGTCGTGTCTCTACTGGCTAATCTATTTTTATTGCAGCAAACGTAAGTTTCTTCATCCTTATTACCATTTAAAAACAACGACACCATTATTTGCTCCGGGTTTCTGTAGTAGTTTTATCTTAAACATTAGTATTACATACAATAGGAGGAAGAGGAGAAGATCTCCTAAAAACGTACGTTTTCCTTCGCATAAACAAGAGCAACATCAGACAAGCTGACTTAGAACGTCTATCTCAAGACTTCCTGTTTGTTTCCTGTACACTTCCTGAACACGTCAACATGAATTCTATGCTTATGTAATTCGACGTGGAATTTCCCTGTTTAAACAAAAATTCACATGCTACATAATACATACTATAGGGTGATTAAGCTTTCTTGAATCCTAAGCTTACTGTCTGTACAGCTACACCTATTTAAGCTTCAAACATGGGATTATTTTGCTTTCAGTACTTAAATCAACAAAGTCCATGCCATTTCTGAAATAGCCTTTTCCCGGTTAACTGCAGTATGTTGTTAATCCCATTATATATATATATATATATATATATATATATATATATAACAATTTACTATAATAATTATTGAATACCTACAGACACTAGTGTTTCTTCCTTTCGGGAATCATGAGTGCAGGATGTCACGATTAATACAGCTCGATAGCTCCGAACCCGGCAATAGAAGCCATTTCTGACTTCATTAGCAAGGACTTAATCCGTTCGTTAACCGCGAGAAATACTGTTGAAATTTACACATATTTTAAATATTTTTTAACGTCTGTCATAGTGATCTAAACATTATATGATGATCTGCATATATGAGCAAATTTGATTTATTTCAACTGACAGTGCTTATCGATAAGAAATAAGTTTCTTAAAGTAGGTGACATATATATATATATATAAGTGAACGTGTCTGTGTGTGTGTGTCTGTGTGTGTGTCTGTGTACATTTCCCTACGCAATAACTCTGTCAGTTTTTAGTCTACAGAGTCGAAATTTGTTATAGAGGGTACTGAGATTTGGGAAAATCGATGTGATCTGTTTTTGGCCAGAAATTTGGCGGTTTAGGGGTCAAAGTTCAACGATTTGACTATTGAGAACTCTACCAAACTCCTTCGGCAATTTTGGGTCTACGTACTTGAAATTTTAGATATAGGTTCCTTTGACATGGATCTAACTTAATAACTTGATTTGAGCACAAAACAATAAATTTTAAGGGGTCATAATAGGGGTTAAAGTTTAAAAAAATGCCCTCTGCGGTCTCTTCCAAATTACTCAGACAATTTCCGGTCTTAATATTTGAAATTTTACATAAAGGGTATTCAGAGATAGGGCAAGCTTTTTCATCAGTTTGAGTCGAACATTTTTAGTTACCAATATATAAATGTATATATGTATGTCTTTGCATATCTGTCTTAAACTTTCAATAGAGGCGACGGATTTTACCACGATCAGTATTGGTTTAAAGTTCGACCTTTCATACGACAAATATCGAAAAATTGGCTAAAAACATTTATATCTTACCTTTCAACTAGGCACTTTTCTACAGCGGGGGGTTACTTTTTTCGCCGATATTTTTTAAAGTTATCCTCTCCTTTAGATTGTCTAGCCTTCATTTTCAAAAATGTCACTTCCGGTTTGGCGGTGGTCGTAACAGCATAAACGTTAGGTTTTACCCCCGTTCTTTTCCTACTTTGCGGTACGGGTTCGAGCCTGCCTTCCTACTACCACATTTTTTTTTTGCTCAACATACACATCCAAACACCTGGGCAACGCCGGGCTGAAATGCTAGTATAATTATAAGAGAAAGAAACTCCCCAGTCGTAGTTAAAGCATGCATCTAGAAGAATATAACTCTGATGTAACACCCTACGTTGTACTGTGTGCTTTGTCCTGTAGCAGTCATCTGCACCGACAAGGATTAGCAGTAATAGCAAAAAGTGTGGTTGGTTAAACACTAATCATTCACCACTATAAACAAATCATCTGTATAGATTTCCGAACCACTTAGCTGTGGCGGAACCTCATATATATATATATATATATATATATATATATATATATATATATATATATATATATATGAAAATTTTTCGGGGGTTACAGAATTTAATAATGGCTAAATACAGACCAATCAACATAATGATTTAAAAAAAATAAAAAATGAAAGTAAAGGTTAGCTAACCAGGTTTCTTTCCTCGCTCAACAGAGCTAAATCGAGGAAAATACGATTAAAAAAATGTCATGAATATGGCGGGAAGAGAAAAGAAAAACGAAAAATAAACGGGGGAAAAATTACATAGAGACTAAATTAAGTCCTAAAAGATTTTCTTTTTGCTTGCAAAGAGAAGGTCTCAAAGACTTAATAAAAATAGTTTCTAGAATTTTTAAATGAAAGGGCGAGTGCGACTTACTCAAGATCGTAAACATGTCAGCACTGAAATTCGTGGCACATGCATGATTATTTATAAGATGCTCGCAAATGTCAGAACCATACGTATTATTCAGAACATCCGAGGGTGAAAATTTTATCATAACGAATCTTTGATGGTACATGTTTCGAACGGAAATCTAATCTTTGCGATGTTCGCCCAACATAGTGCGCACTGCAACTACATTTAAATAAATAATAGAATTATTATGGTGTGGGTGGTGGAGAATATCTTTGCAAATTGACGACAACATAGGTCTGGTTGAAAAAACAACACGTGGATTCAATGCAAAATAACACCGTTGCATAGACAAAGAAATTTGCGTAGCAAATCGGTCACTGATGTTACCTAGCTAATGTAGACGTAGGTAAACAGGACATCTATTAACTGAGATTTCTTTAGGTTTATAAAAATTGGAAACTTTCTTATTAATAGTAATTTCAACAATATCTAAGGGGTAACCATTATTACAAAGGGTCTTAGTAATAAATTTAAGCTCGTCATCCAGATAAACTTTAGAACAAGTCATCAAGGCCTCATGTGCTAAAGTCTTAATTTAATTGTATTTTTGGTTTGTAGGGCAAAAAGAGTCCCAACGCATATAGAGACCGGTAAAGATTGGTTTACGATAAACAGAAGTAAGAAAACACGAGGATGTCTTGGACACAAGAACATCCAAAAACGGAAGAGTAGAATTCGTTTCCTTGTCTACCGTAAACTTAAGGGCTGGATGAACGTTATTGAGGGACATAAAAAAGCATCCACATTCGTCTCGTTGTCAAATAAGCAAAAAGTGTCATCAATGTAACGAAAGTAACTGTCTGGTTTGCATAAATCAGACAATAAACCCTGATCATGAAAACCCACAAAGATATTAGCCAACGCTGGTCCCAATGGGGAACCCATCGCCACACCATCTGTCTGTCTGTCTTTCTGTACATAATATCGTTAAAACTGAATTCTACCGACATGGTGGCGAATTTCATCTACAAATATATTCTCTGGAATTTGGGGTGTTTGAAGTTTACTCCGATATAAGGCGTCAGCACAAATGTAAATATTCTCTGACAATGGGATGCAAGTAAAAAGACTAGAAATATCAAAAGAACACATGAGTATAATGTTGCATAAAGTTAGCAAAGCTAAAAGAGTCTTTAATGTAAAATGAACTATAATGTTCCAAAACGGGTTCTAAAATAGTTGTCAACCTTATGTTGACAGAACCCTATCATAGATAATATGGGTCTCAACGGCACCCCCTTTTTATGGGTCTAAGGTAAACCATAGAAACAGGGGCGAATAGAACCAGTAGGTCGAATTAGAAATGAAAGTTGGAAGAACACCACTTTTGACCCATTTGACAAGTTGTTTTTGGAACTTGCTTTAATTGTACGATAATGTTCACTTCGCCATTTTGCTTCACAAAACGAAATAGGCGTGCCAGCATAATAATGCGCGACGTCATTAAGTTTCGCCTCAATATCACTGACATTAAAGTCGGAAACGAGAGAAAATCTTTCTAATTGAGCAAAAAAGACTTCAAATTCAGCATATATCTTTTCACGCTTTGGGGGAATGGGAGGAATGCAGAAGTCCAAGCCATGCGAAAGAATATTAAGTTCAAGCTCAGACAACTGTGTGGAAGAGAGATTTAGGACGTTCTGAGTAACACTAGGGTTCGTCGAACAAGCATA
Organism: Euprymna scolopes; assembly: GCF_053919585.1. NCBI lineage: Eukaryota > Metazoa > Mollusca > Cephalopoda > Sepiida > Sepiolidae > Euprymna > Euprymna scolopes. The sequence goes on along the minus strand of NC_136509.1, from coordinate 23,616,296 downwards.
TTTTTTGAAGATCCAATGTTGCAAATTCTTTTGATTTTTTTATCGATAACCTAGCAAGGCTACGTTCGTGAATTATTGCAAGATATATAGAAAATCTAATTTTGTCGAAAAACGACAAACTGCCAACCGAATTTTTCCACATGTCATGATATTTTTTTGTTTAAACATGACAGATTACGAGAAAGCTTGGACAAAAAAATCACTTTAAATTTTGTGTCCCGGATATAACTTAGCTCGCTCTATTTTAAATAAAAGCGGACAAACTTTGTTGCTCAAGCACGAATTTAAGAAGGTCTGATTTGCCTGGGCAGGCCTGATTTTACTTTTAATTTTTATTAATGCATTTAACCTATTGATTAAATCAGGTACGCACCTGGTCTTAAAATATTTGAAAATTTTTCAAGGGATACAGAATCTAATAATGGCTAAATACAGACCAATCAACAAAATGATTTAAAAAATAAAAAATGAAAAAGGGTAGCGAACCAGGTTTCGTTCCTCCCTCGACGGAGATAAATCGAGGAAAATACGATTTTTAAAAAATCATGAATATGGCGGGGAGATAAAAATGGGTTTGATAAAAATCCAAGATGGCGTAATAGTAATATATAAAGGTAACTGCTGCTTCTCTTCCAATTTTCGGATTCACATCATGTCGTATTACATTTTAATTCCTTTTGGGGGATTGCTTGTTGCTATTTCTTTTGATGAATTAAGGGCATTATAGATTCACTGATTGATAGAATAATTAAGTGATTGATTTTGCGCTACGAAACAGACACTGTCAAGAACTGCAAGGATGTAAAGGAATAAAATACATAAATGTCAATGCCATGTATTTTGGAATATACATTTTTGTCATTTATTCTATATATTGCTCTGTATTCACATTAAGCTTCTTATGTAGGGATTGATATATAATAAGAAAAATATGTCTACAGAAATATATATATATATATATATATATATGAGAGTGTACTATTATAAATTCTTTTATTTATGCAGATTAGCTACATATGTGCATACATCATCTTCAAGCCCTTACCACACAATAAAACCTGAAATCTTACTATGTCGGGATTTATCTAAAGGTCAAATCTTAGGATTTCAATGTCTATCGTGTTATTTGGCTCGAAAATGTTGCATTATGAAAGAAATCGCAGCTGTAACGTGTATGCATATATGTAGCCAATAATGTTTGCACATATAAAATGCATTTATACTATAATACTACTGGTTATTGAACCCTACTTGTAATCACCGCAGTTTTTTTGGATTAACATCTAGGAAACTATATCGATACAATCATTTTATATATATATATATATATATATATATATATATATATATATATATATATATATATATATGGTGGAGTCAATCATCGAAGACGATGAATGAGGGTTCAGTATGCAATCTTCAGCAGCTCCTAAGCTCTTTGACACCACATGCATAATCACAATCCTGCAGACGTCCATCACACTCCTCCAAATATGATGAACTTGCATATGCTCGTCGGTCAAAGATGCCTTCTTGAGTGAACAGATAACCCTACTTTGCTGCGTGCTTTGAAACCACAGTGGCATACATAATAATTGTTTGATGGATTTTTCTGGTGTTTTGCCTTCATATATATATATATATATATATATATATATATATATATATATATATATATATATATATATATATGTATATAGGAAAACTTCATTCCATATATATATATATATATATATATATACATATATATATATATATATATATATATATATATATATATATGGGAGGGGCGTGCAATAAGTAATGCCCCTGGCCCACTTTCCATAGTAGTAGAGCAACGAAACTTGGCACACTTATTAGTCTTTCTCTACATAGGAATCACCCAGAGTTATGCATTTCTCCCATCGTTTGATGCAGCTCTGGAGACCGTTTTTGTAGAACACCCCAGGTTGGTCCTCCAACCACGATGTGACTTCAGAAATCAAGGCAAACGCTTTCCTTTCAAAAACAACTTCATGGCTGAGAAGAGGTGAAAGTCAGAGGTTGCCAGGTCAGGGAGGATGGGAAAGATTTCATAATCACACGCCCGTGCTTCTGATCTGGCAGCATGCGAGCTATGGACCGGAGCGTTGTCCTGCAGGAGGAGGGTACTTTTGCTGATCTTGCCTCACCTCTTGATTTTGATAGCTTCCCTTAATTTCCTCAAAAGTGAAGCACAACAGGCTCCTGTAATTGTGGTACCCTTTGCCAGGAAATCTGTCATCACTACTCCGTTCTGGTCCCAGAAGACTGTGAGCATGACCATGCCAGCGCAGGGCTGCACCCTTGCCTTCTTTGGAGGCGGTGAGTCCAAGTGCTTCCACTGCATTGACTGGGCTTTGGCGTCTGGATCATAGTGATGGACCCAGGTTTCATCCTGTGTAATTAGTATTTTGAAAAACTTTGACTCATCTTCTTGGCACATCTCAGAATTCATCCTCGAGCACTTGACGTGTTCTCGCTTCTGGAATGG